>NW_024427107.1:17876789-17935445 GCF_017311325.1 Ursus maritimus
CCTGCTTGACTCTGACAGAGTGATTGCTGTTGCTTTTTCTTTGGTGCAAGGCTGATCCTGTGCACCTGGTTCTCAGAAATGAGTCTCTCTCAGTGTTCCTGATGCTCCCCAGAGTGGTAGCCAAACCCTTCCTTTATGTTTGTGGAGGGTCTTGCGTGAGAATTTCCTGACCTTTCCCTAACAGTAACAGAACCTCGCTTTATATAAGTGCAGAATGCTGGGTCCAGCAGGTTTTCTGGTATTCAACCAGTAGATTGTGGCCATTGCTTTGTATGTAAGAAGGATCTGGAAAGCATGCAGTGTTATTTGGCGTCAGAATGGTCTCTTTGTGTGTCTCATGTTGTCCCATTTCCAGTTTCTGTCATAAACATCTGGTGGAGGTAGAGAAGTGAGTGCAGATTCCTCTTGTGTCTGGGTTTTCTAGAGAATCTCCGTCGTTACTTTAGCCCACCGAAAGCCTTTAAGAATTCATTAACATTTCAGCTATTCCTACCTCCTTCTAAGGCAGCTGCCTATTTCTCCATACTCTAGGAAAGGTAAAAAAAAATTTGGATTATCCCATCTCTCTTTGGATTGGTTTTTATACCCTTTGGAATTCACTTTACCTGGTTGCTTATAACCTCAGCTCTCTGATGGGCTTTTTAAAAGTTACAGTTTTATAGGTGATGAGCTTTTTCCCCATTGTAGGGTTTGCGCAGTGTTCTCTTGTAGCTTTCTGCTAAGTAGAAGCAGAACTCCCCATTTTTTTAAATAACAACTTCTATTTCTTCCTCATTATGTTCCTATTTTTTTTAAAAATATATTTTAATAAATCTTAAAAAAAAAAAAAAGGTGAGGGGAGCACCTGGGTGGCTCAGTCGGTTAAATGGCCAACTCCTGGTTTTGGTTCAGGGCATGATCTCAGAGTGCTGGGATCAAGCCCTGCGTCAGGCTCCATGTTCAGCTGGGGAGTCTGCTTGTGGATTCTCTCTTTCCCTTGGTCCCTCTCCCTGCTCTCACTCTGTCTCTCAAATAAAAAATAAATCTTTAAAAATACACTTATATATTAAGTTTTATTAAATCCAGTTGATTTTTTTTTTTTACATGAACTCCATGCCGAACATGAGGCTTGAACTCACGACCCCAAGATGAAGAATCACATGCTCTACCTACTGAGCCAGCCAGGTGCCCCCGTGTTCCTACTTTTATTTAAATACTTGGGCATAGTTATGATAGCTAATTTAATATCTTTGTTGTTCCATCATCTGTTATTCATGTGTTTTTTTCTATTAACTAACATTTCTAATGGTTATTGGTCATTGTATTAGTTTTCTATTGCTGCATCAAAGATGAGCACAAATTTTGTGTCTCAGAACATATTACATTATTTCACAGTATCTGTGGGTCAGGAGTTTAGGTAGGTTCTCTGCTCAGGTCTCACAATGCTATAACCAAGGTGTCAATCGGTGTTTTTTCATCTGAATCTTGACTGGTGTAGAATCTACTTCTAAGCCCATTCAGATTGTTGGCAGAATTCATTTACTAGTGGCTGTATTACTAAGGGCCCTGGTTTCTTGCTGGATGTTAGGTGGAGACTGCCCACAGTTCTTAGAGGCCATCCATTTTTCTTGCCACATGGGCTTCCTTACCACAGCTGCTCACTTTATTATGCCACCAAGGAGAATATCTAAACTCAGGGAGGGCTTTTACCTGATTATGTCAGGCCCACCCAAGATAATCTCCCTTTTGATTAATCCAGACTTGAATTTTGATTTGGAATTGGTACCTTACTCACATCAGCAAATTCCTCTCACCTTTGCCATATTCTGTTGGCTGGAAGCAAGTTATAGGTCCTGCCTGTACTCAAGGGGAGAAGTTTATACAGGGAATCAGCACCAGAGGGCAGGGAATATGGGATCTATCTTAGAATTTTGCCTACCATAGTCACATTTTTCTGATACTTAACTAATCTTTTTGAGGTCTTATTTTAAGCTTTGCAAAGGACATCTTAGAGTAGCCTTCTTCATAGGGACAGTCCAGCCTTATTACTATCAAATGACCTTTCTGGGGGGAGTCTTCCTTGAATACCCTAGAAGACCACTGAGAATGCCTATAGCTGGCTGAAGCTGGAATTTCTACTTTGAGGATGTCCGAGAATTTTTCATTTTATGTCCTCCGTAGTTTTTTGTGCAGCCTAATGAAATTTTATCCTGTGCATTTATAGACAGTGCACGGTAAAGTCTGAAGTGTCCCCTTGACAGACTTTTTTTAAGTAGACTCCATGCTCAGAGTTGAGCCAAATGCGGGGCTTGACCTCATGACCCTGAGATCAAGAGTCAGATGCTTAACTGACTCAGCCACCTAGGTGCCCCTGAAGCTCTTTTTATGCTTCTTTTTGAATCTTTGCCCTAAACTTCCAGACATTTTAGCCTTCCTGAATTTTGATCTTTATCTGATTTGCTTAGTTTTCTGACTTTGTTTGGTTCTCCCTCCCTGTATCCATGGTCTGGAAATTGCATTCAGGCAGAAGTGGCAACGCTTAAAGGGCTCAGCTCATTAATTTTCCTTCTCTCAGTTATTATAGTCCTGTACTACCTGTTGTCCAGTGTCTGAAAAACACTTATTTCATGTTTTGCCTAGTTGTATTATTTTCTTTTCATAGTGGAAGGTTAAATTCTGTGTTTATCACTCCATCATGATCAGAAGCAGAAGGGATCAATCTACTTTGATACAAAACATTATGAAGCTTAATGTAATTCATGTTACTCCTTTGGGAGCGTCACTGTTGCTGACATCTGTGCTTAATGAGCACACTTAGATGCTCTATGTTCAGTGATGGTAGGGAGACTAATAATTAAGGTAGTATAGAAATTGCTGGTTCAGTTGCATTTTTGGTGTCCAGTGATTGTGTGGTGTTCCAGATGATGCATATCTAGATTAGGAGGTTATTTTGTGTCATTAAGATATGCAATAATAACATTGTTGAAAGAAATTGAGGAGGACACAAACCAACGGAAAGATATTCCATACTCATGAATTAAAGAATTAGTATTTTAAAAAATATTTATTTATTTATTTATTTTAGACATGGGGGGTGAGGGAGAAGAGAGAGAATGTGCACGCAAGCATGCAGGCATGCAGAGGGGCAGACGGGGAGGAGAGGAAGAAGAAAAGTATTTCAAGCAAACTCTGTGCCGAGTGTGGAGCCCCATATGGAGCTTGATCCCACAACCCTGAGACTATGACCTGAGCTGAAACCAAGAATTGGATGCTCAGCTGACTGAACCACCCAGGCACCAGTAGAAGAATTAGTATTATTAAAATGTCCATACTACCCACAACAATCTACAGATTCAGTGCGATTCCAACAAAATACCCATAGAATTTTTTACAAAACCAGAAAAAATAATACTAAAATTTGTATTGACCTACGAAAGATCCAGAATAGCCAAAGGAATTTTGAGAAAGAAAAACAACATTGGAGGTATCACAGTTCCAAATTTCAAGATAGTCTCACAAAGCTGTTGTAGTAATCAAAACAGTGTGGTACTGGCATAAAAATGGTCACAGAGATCAATGGAACAAAATAAAAAGCCCAGAAATAAACTCACACTTATATAGTCCTATGACAAAGAAAGCAAGAACATACAATGGGAAAAGACAGTTCCTTTCTTTATTTTTATTTTTTAAAGACAATCTCTTTAATAAATGGTGCTAGGAAAACTGGACAGCTACATGTAAAAGAATGGAACTGTACCACTTTGTTACACTGAACACAAAAATAAACTCTGAGTGAATTAAAGACGTAAGTGTGAGACCTAAAACCATAAAAATCCTAGAAGAGAACACAGGTAGTAATTTTTCTGGCATTAGCTATAGCAGCATCTTTCTAGAAATGTCTCCTAAGGCAAGGGAAACAAAAGCAAAAATGAACTATTAGAACTACACCAAAAAAAAAGCGCTTTTGCACAGCAAAGGAAACCATCAACAAAATGAAAAGGCAACCTACTGAATAGAAGATATTTGCAAATGACATATCCAATAAGTGGTTAACATCCACAATATATAAAGAACCTATACAACTCAACACCAAAAAAAAAAACAAACCCCAAAACAAAAAACTGATTAAAAACGGGCAGAGGGGGTGCCTGCGTGGCTCAGTTGTTAAGCGTCTGCTGTTGGCCCTGGGATCGAGCCCTGCATCAGGTTCCCTGCTCCCTGCTCCGCTGGGAGCCTGCTTCTTCCTCTCCCGCTCCCCCTGCTTGTGTTCCCTCTCTCGAAGGCTGTCTCTCTCTCTGTCAAATAAATCTTAAAAAAAAAAAAAAAAAAAAGGACGAGGACCTGAATAGATATTTTTTCCAAAGAAGACATACAGATGACCAACAGACACATGAAAAGATGCTCAATATCACTAATCATCAGAGAAATACAAATCAAAACCACAACGTGATATCATCTTATACTTGTCAGAATGTCTAAAATGAAAAAAGAAATAATGTTTGTTAGTGAGGATATAGAGAAAAAGGAACTCTCAAATACTGTTGGTGGGAATGCAAATTGGTACAGCCACTGTGGAAAACAGTATGGAGGTTCCTCAAGAAATTAAAAATAGAAATACCATGTGATGCAGTAATTCCAGTAGTGGGTATTTACCCCAAGAAAATGAAAGCAATAATTTAAAAAGATACATGTGCCCTTACGTTTATTGCAATATTATTTGCAATAGCCAAGATATGGAGGCAAGCTAAGTGTCCATCAGTTGACAAATGGATCATGAAGAAATGGTATATACAAACAATGGAATATTACACAGCCATAAAAAGGATGAGATTGTGCCGTTTGCAACAGCATGGATGGACCTAGATGGTATCATGCTTAAGTGAAATAAGTCAGTCAGGAAAAGATGACTACCATATGATTTCAATCGTATGTGGAATCTAAAAAAAAAACAAATGAATAAACAAACAAAAATGTGGAACCATACCTATAAATATAGAGAACAAAGTGATGGTTGCCAGAGGGGAGCAAGGTGGGAAAAATGGATGGGCAAGATGGGCAAAATGGATGAAGGGGAGTGGGAGATACAGACTTTCAGGTATGGAATGAATAAGTCATGGGAATAAAAGGCACAGTATAAGGAATGTAGTCAATGATGCTATAAAAACATGATTACAGATGATAGCTACACTCCTGGTGACTATAGCATAATGTGAAGACTTGTTGAGTCAATGTTGTACACCTGGAACTAATGTAACATTGTCAACTGTAGTCTAAAAAAAATCACAGTAATCACTAAATCACCCGTAAGTAAAAAACAAGCAAACAAAAAAACAGTAGTAATGATCTAATGTGGATCTAAAATGTTTGCACAACTCGATTTTCGTGTGATACCCGGGTAAGAGGTTTATTTATTTTTTTCTATAGAATTGAGGTAACCACTGAAGTTCTTTGAGCAGGGTGCCAGTATAATTAGTGTTGTATTTTAAGACGGTTAATCTTACATAAGTATGCTGGGTGTACTGGAGCAAAGAGAGGGGGGAATGAGGAGACTAATTAGGAGGTTATTGCTGCAATCCAGATAAAATGAAGACAAGTCCTATCAAAGGTTAAAGGTGGTGAGAATAGAAAGAGGATCTGCATATGAAGTGAATAAGAGATAATGAGCATTCTTAGTTATATGAGGTTTTGAGGCTTGGTCTTCACTTAAGAGGAGCAATTGCTTTTGAGATGTTCATTTTGGACATGCTAAATTTAAGGGTCTTGTAGGAGTTATTAGTGGTGATATTATCCTAATTATTAGAAAAATAGGGATGTGGATTATTAGAGTATTAAAACATTTTTTTTACTTTTAAATATTTTTTAGAGATAGAGCAAGTGTGCATGTGAGAGGTAGGGAGGGGCAGAGGGAGAGGGAGAGATAACCCCAAGCAGGCTCCACGTTCAGTGCGGAGCCCCACGCAGGGCTGGATCCCACGACCCTGAGGTCATGACCTGAGCCGAAATCAAGAGTTGGACACTTAACTGACTGAGCCACACAGGCACCCCTACAGTATTCTCTTATTTAAGGTTTTTGACTAAGTTTAGAGGTTTGGGAAGGCATAATGTGTCTTGTGATTGACATATAGAAGATACTCAGAAATTATGAAATTAATTGAAGAGGTAATATACAATTTTACCTTTTATATTTTCTGCATATATAGTAATTAATTACTCTTTGATGTAATTAAAAATGGAGTATTTAAAATTCAAGTTTCTAGTTGCAGATGTTGCTTAAGAGTTAAAACCATTTTTTTTCTTACCACTTTCTAGGAAGTGAAGATCGAGAACTTATTCAGAGAAGGAAAGAGAAATATAGACTAGAACTGTTGGAACAAATGGCTGAACAACAGAAGAACAAGAGACGGTAATGAGAGGTTTGCATTTAAAAAAGGTGTTTTGAACTTAAAATGCATTTGTGTAGGGTGCCTGGGTGGCTCAGTTGGTTGGGCATCGACTCTTGATTTCAGCTCCGGTCATGATCTCGGGTCATGCGTCAGTCCTATGGAGGCCGTTTGAGGTTCTCCCTCTCACCCTTCCCCCACTTGCATGCGCTCTTTCTCCCTCTCTCTGAAATAAATAAGTAAATAAATAAATAAAATCTTTAAAAAATACTTTTGTGTTAAATGGTGATAGCAATTATATAGTAAAAGAAGGGGATGTTTTTCCTAAGATGATTATGTGTTTGTAAGTAATTTCTATTTCAGCCTCTACATTGTATATCAGCAAGGGTAATAAAACAAATGCTATATGAGTGTTCATTTATTGTGTCATATAGGTAACAGATGAGACTGTGTGTATATTCTGTAATAGGCCTTTTATATATACCTTCAGTAATATCTTCAATTTTTGATTTAGAGTAGCATTTAATGTTATCTACATGCCCACTATATTACCTCATATGTAGTAACAAATATGAAATGGAAGTATTTTGTCTTACAACAATGTGAGATGATAAGCACACCCATAAATGCAATATAAAACATAATCATGATAAATCCACAGATATTTGTATTGTATACGAGTCGTAGTGTTTGTAATCTTTCTTGTAGAAATACTTGTGAAAGAGTAATTATTGTTTATAATTAGGAATAGATACCTTGTTTCTAGAGAATCTTGTTTTATCTTGAGGCCTACTATTAACTTTTAGTTTTGCCTTTTTTCCTCTATGTTCGAGAAAGCCCATATCTACTGTCTTATATTAGTCATTTTTAACATCATTTATATATTTTTTGGTAACATCATTTTCTTAAAAACTTTAAATACTTAAAAAGTATTGTATTAATTTTTAATTTTTTACCCTTCCTTTTGCCAACAAAACATACATTTTCGTTTCATAAAGTAAAGATTTTGTTTTACTTCTGTAATTTATTCTGTGCGAATTACTGAGGCTTTGAAGTACTCCGGGCACTGGTTTTAAGACTTACTGTAAGTCAGTTTACATGTGAAATCTAGTTTACTTTGCACCAAATCAAAAATTTAGTTTGAATTACTTAAGGTCAGTAAAGCAATTACTTGTCCTTGGAGATGTTATTGCATGGAGTTTGTGTTTAAGTTTGTTTTAGTGATTTAGTGATCATAATGATTATTTAGTGATCATAATGATTATGATTTTGATAGTGTTTACTATAACTGTTTAATATACAGAATTTTAATTTTGTTCAGAGAAAAAGATATGGAACTCAGTGTTGCAGCTTCTGGAGTACAAGACCCTGAGAAATCGGTAAGTGTTTCTGGCATCTTTTAATGTTTACTCTTTCATTTAAATAAGCCTCAGTGATGGGGGCAGGTGGAGATAGAAAGGTATAGGGGGAAATACAATAGTAGACCAATTTGAATAGTAATAAATTCAGTTCTCATAAAATGTTAAGTCCTAACTCTTACTTGTTTATTCCTCTAAGATAATTTTTCCTTTTTCATATGTGCATCATTTTTTTTTAGTTTGTTTTAAATTAGTTCTTTCTCCTTTGTTCACATGCACTATCCAGGGGAAAGTTATTTCAGTTTAATTTACAATAGATGTTAATATTTTTCTTGAGTTTATCTTACCACTCTTCTTATATTAGAACAATTTCCAAAGAAACCGAAATCTTTTAGTGTTTAAGCATTTTAGTAATTTTTATTTACTATAAAACTAGAGACATAATAATCTTGTTTTTACTTCAATTTTGCGATTCTCATCATTAAGTGGAATGAATTACTCACATCATTGCAGTTAAGTAAGGAGGAGGTAATAATTTATTGGTCTTCTCAAAATACACTTTTTCTGTAGTGGGATATGTAGAATTTATTTGCTAAGGCAAGTTTTTGTCTTTGATGACTAAGAAACTTTAATTTCATTAAAAAGTTCATTCTTAAAAAGAATAGAGCAACTTAAAATTATTCAACTATAGGCAACTTTTAATACACTTTTACCAATGACGTGTATCTATCCTGTGGGTTATCCATTTAGAGAAGTTTAACACTGTACTAATATCACTCCTAATGTGCTTTTTGACTGCTCATAGAATAAAACTTTTAGATTAATCTGAGAAATCATTCCTGAGGAATTAAACATGGTGGGGAAGAAAGGATAATTCCAAAGCCAAATATATTTTTCTCTATCAGTAGTGAATACCTTTGATATAGTTTTCATAATCAAAAACCTCCTTTTAAAATCTTGAACTTTTTAATGTAATATGGTGGTATGTTAAACATTTAATTTATAGTTATGTTAGTAGTTGATGGACATTCTTATTTATATTTGAATGAAACAACCTGTAGAGTGTCAAGTTGCTTTATGAGAATAAATAAAAACATTAGATATAATAGTTAGACCCTTACTTTTGATGTCAAATTTTAGAAAAGGATACATAAATGATGTTCTAAAACATGGGTTAGGAAACTATAGCCTATGGCCAAATCTAGTTGCTTCTTATTTTTGTAAATAGAGTTCTATTGCCACACACCCTCACTCATTATTTACATATTGTTTTGGGCTACTTTAGTGCTATGTTTGAGTTGAGTAGTTGTGGAGAAACTGCATGCTCTCTTTACAGAAAACATTTGCTGACCATTCTAGAGAATACTTGATGTCAGAAATGGCCTTTAGAGAAATAGCAGTGTTATAGTATAATAGAGTTTTGTATTTAGAATTAATGTCTGGCTCTAGTTTTTGCTTGATTATTTATTAACGGTGAGACCTTAGGTGATTTATGTACTTTCATGGAGCCTCATTTACCCCATTTATAAAATAAGGATTAGATCTTCAAAGTCTTTTATAGGTATAAAATTCTTTTATTCTGTGACTAACTTAAGTGCCTGTTTGCAATCTGGGGTAGAGGGTCTTTTGAGGTCCCTTCCACCTTTAAATTTCTACCTTTAAATTTATGATTGCATGTAACAAACAGATTTTTTTTTCTTTATTTTAGCCTGATAGACTAAAGCAGTTTAGTATGGCACCAAGACATTTTGAAGAGACGATACCACCTGAAAGACCCAGAGTAGCTTTCCAGACACCTCTCCCTCCTTTATCTGCCCCATCTGCCCCACCCATCCCATCAGTTCACTCCATCCCATCTCAAAATGAAGATTTGCACAGTGGACCCAGCTGCACCCTTGGTGAAATGGTGCCTCCCAGGTGCTTGTTTAAAATGTTTTGTGTTTGGGAATTAGGTAACGTATTATTATATTTCATGTTTAGAAGGATTTGCTGAAGCAGATAAAGTTGTCCTTCAGAGATTTTTGTATGATTAACGGCTTCTGTGAAAGAATTTCTCTTGAAATTTGTTTGCGTTGTTGGCCTTTTCTCTTATAAAACAAGGGAAATCCTTATAACATTCTTTTATTGTTTAAAGATGCTTTGATAGTTTTAGAATGTGTAACTAACTACATTTAGTATTTAGTTTTAGGTTACATTTTGGTATACCTATTAAAAAACTTTAAACATGTAAAAGCTATACATTTTCTTCAATTTTGTAATTTCCACTTGGCAAACACTGATTACTTCTTTCAGTTTAAGCAGAAAAAAATTTCTCATGTTGTTCTTTTGTATATATGACTTTATTTTAGCTTCCGTTTCCTTCAACTCTTTCTCTGCGATTACTACAGGCTGTGCAACTCAAATACCTGAAATAAAAAGTGTTAATGTTATAAAACCTGTAACTTAGGTATTAGAGTAAGGATTTGATTTTTATAGGTAAAAGGCATCATTCTATACTAGACTATACATAAAGAAAATTCTCTTGTTAACATTGTTATTTTTCTTGATTGCACTTTCTTCCCTTAGTAGGAGTTGAGCTGATTTTTGCTTACTATTAATGTATTAATTATAGGAGTGTGTTTAATTAGGTGGTTTTCTTTTTAACATCGATATTTTTTGTGCTGTACTTTCAGCAGGACTTGGTCTTATCTTTTATTTACTAACAAATTGTAGCACTGCGTGTACTGTGTTTATTAGGTGTTTTGTTTGTTTCATGTAATGACTTCCTGACTCAAAACACTAGGTGGGATCAAAATTACAGACCATGGTATGATGGTCTCCGCATTGGTTTAGGGATTAAAATGGTTGGCTTCACTGTCTGCATTTTGGGAATACTACACCTTTATTAAACTTCATTTTTCTCATTTGTACAAGTGAAAAAATAGTAGTCTTTTTTTCTTACCTACACTTACAGAGTTGTGTGAAGATCAAATTCTGTATAAATCTTTATGCAAATTTAAGATATAATGATGTTGACAGTTCCTTTTCATAGCAGTTTCCCAGCTGCTTTGTTGACGTTATCTATGCAGTGAGAATGGTAAGGTTAGACACACTGAGTGATCAGTAACTGTGAAAAATATTAATGACTGGAGAGAACTTGAAAGCCTTCTTAGCTCTTCAAAATTGTTTTGAAGTATTCAACAAGTGTAACCTGTTAAGGTACACTGAAAACGGAAGACATTCTAGGATGCCCCCTTTTCTTTTTCTGGTCATCTAAAGGAATTTGCCTTTTCCGTTTTTACTATTGGAAAATATTGCCTTGGTGCAAATAGCTATTTCCTAATCAGCAGTGAAGTGCTGAAGTGTAGAGGTTTTTAAAAGTTTTAACTTTATGAAAGACAAAACATTATGGCCAGACTTCACTGTTGATATATAAGTGGCTTCTCTTTCACATTATGGTTGACTTCCTTTGAAAGAAAAATAAATTATCATAGAGTTAAAAAAAATACTTTCCCTCCAGTCAAATGGAACCATTTATAATCTCATTTATACTTCTTCGCCTTTTCTTCTTGCACTATCCTTCGTTGTGTGACTCCAGCAACATGACTGAGGCATTGTCTTTTCTAGAAAGCCTTACTTCTTCTTTCCTCCTTTCCCCTATGTGATTTAAATGTCCCTGGTCTGTATTCCTACAGCACCGTGTATCTATTTGTATTGTTTCACTTAAATGCTGTGCTGCAATTGCCTGTTTATTTCTGTATTATTTATTAGGGACAGGGACCATGTTTGTTCAATACAGGCATATAATTAATTAGAAATTAATTATTATTCAAAGTTTTTGTCTTATGTAGGTGTTATAACTTTAATTCTGAAATTTGGTAGTATATTTTGCTTTTTGAATCCTAATTTTTGATAAGAGCTTAAAACGAGATGGTGTCCTTTTCTAAAGCAGCAATTAGATTTTCAGTAAAATTGTGCAAAAGAATTATGTCTTGATTTGAAAAAAATTGCAACGAAATATGAGAAATTTTTCAATTTTCTTTTGATACAGGATTGCACCTCTGCCTCCTCCTCCCCTATTACCACCTTTAGCTACTAGCTATCGGACTCCTTATGATGATGCATATTATTTTTATGGGGCCAGGAATACTTTGGATCCCAGTCTTGCTTATTGTAAGTTATCTACAGGCTAAACATTTTTTCCTAGTGGTTCAGTCAGGAAAATTACTTTTTTTGTAAGCAAAATAAATAAGTTGGAAAACCACGGCTTTGCTTAATTAAAATATTCATATTTATTGACTTAAAAATGCCCTATTTGAAAACTCAGCTATATTTCATAGTTACTTGTTTTTTATTTAGCTTTAAGAAATGTTTATTTCGTGGTTTCTTGCAGTGTTCTTTGCTAACTCCTGAGAAGGAAATCTGAAATTTTTCCCTTTGATAACATTTTAGTATGTGATTTTTTCTTTAGGAATAAAGTGTTAATAAATGGGTACTCTGAAATAAATGTGTTTGTTTTCTTTTAAGATGGTTCAGGAATGATGGGAGTACAACCTACAACTTATGTTAGTGCTCCTGTCACCCACCAGCCAGCACAGCCTATTATGTAAGTTATTAAAATAATAATTTCATTCAAAATTAACTTGTCTTCCATAGAACCTGTATTATTTTTTTCCTTCAGAACAGATATAACTTAGCTGTCAATTATTGCATAACAGTATGTTCAAAGTATTGCTTTTAAGTCAATGTTTCATAGAAAGTACATTTAAAAAATTAAGAGTAACCTCAGTTTCACATGAGAAAAGTCATGCATGCATATTTATTGAGAAATAAGAACACAAACAAGCATATGAAAAAAACTGAAATCGCCTGAGATCCCATTCATCCAGTGATAGGTGCATCTAACCGAGCATTCAGGAAGTCTTATGTAGTCACAAAATCATACACACAACATACACCAAAATTATGTTATATTGTATATATTCTGTAACCTGCTTTTAAAATTAACAATATATCATAAACATCTTTTCCTTGTTGATAAGTATACTTTATAGCATCATTATTTGAAATTAAACTTATTATTAGAGATAATTATAGATTACCATGATGAAATTATAAGAAATAATATAGAGACATCTTATATACCCTTTCCCCAGTTCCTAATGCTACAATCTTGCAAAACTGGTACAGTGACATAGCCCAAATATATGACATTGGGTACAGTCAAGATACAGAACGCTACCATCATCACAAGGATCCATTTTTATGCCCTTTTCAGCCATACTTGGTTCCTTCCTATCCCTACTCCCTCCATAGGCACCAGGAGCAACTAATCTGTTCTCCGTTTCTTTAACATCATTAAAAAAAATGCTATATAAACATGGAATCATATATGTAACCTTTTGGGGTTGACTTTTTAGAATCAGCATAGTTCCCTTGGGATTCATTCAGTTGCATGTATAAATTGTTTGTTCTTATTGCTAAGTAGCATTTCGTGGTATGTTTGTACCACAGTTTAAACATTCTGTCGTTGAAGGATATCTAAGTTAGTATGAATAAAGCTGCTGTAAACATTCATGTACAGGTTTTGTGCGAACATAGTCTTCAGTTCTTTAGGATAATTGGTCAGGAGTGTTTTTGTTGGGTTATATGGTAGTTACAACTTTAGTTTTATAAGAAGCTGCCAAACTTTTCACAGAGACTGTACCATTTCACATTTGTATTGGCAGTGTATTCAGAATCTGGTTTCTTTACATTTTTACCAGCATTTGGTGTCATGACTTTTGTTTATGCCACTTTGGTAGGTGTGTAATGATACATCATTGGGTTTTTTTTTTCTTTTTCTAAAGATTTTATTTATTTGACAGAGACAGCTAGAGAGGAAACACAAGCAAGGGAAGTGTGAGAGGGAGAAGCAGGCTTCCCGCTGAGCAGGGAGCCCGATGCCAGGCTCGATCCCAGAACCCTGGGATCATAACCGGAGCTGAAGGCAGATGCTTAATGGCTGAGCCACCCAGGCGCCCCAGTCAATGGGGTTTTCATTTACATTTCCCTAATAGTGATGATGCTTAACATCTTTTCATGTATTTATTTGCCATCTGTATATATTTGATGAAATGTCTCTTGATGTTTTTTTACACATTTTATTTTACTTATTTTTTTAAGTAGTCTCTATGTCCAAGGTGGGGCTTGAATTCACAACCCTGAGATCAAGAAGTTGCATGCTATACTGACTGAGCCAGCCAGGAACCCTGTTTTTTACACATTTTAAATTAGAGGGGTTTTTTTTTTTTTATAACTATTGAGTTTTTGAGGGTTCTTGATATATCCTAAATACTAGTTCTTTGTCAGATATATGGTGTGCAAATATTTTCTGTCAGTCTAAAGCTTGTCTCCATCCTTTGAGTAGGGTGTTGCATAAGCAAAAGTTTTAAATTTTGATCAAGCCCAATTTATCAGTTTTTCCTTTTATGAATCATATTTTCAGTGTCAAATCTGGTGTTCTTTTTCTAGGCCTAGATCCCAAAGATTTTCGCTGGTTTTTTACTTCCCTTAAAAGTTTTATAGGTTTTCATTTAAGTCCATGATCCATTTTGAGTTAATTTTTAGGTAAGATGTGAGGCTTAGATTGAAGGTTTTTTGTTGTTGTTGTTGTTGTTTGCCTGTGGGTGTCTAGTGGTACCCAGCATCATTTGTTAACAAGATTACTTTTCCTCTATTGAATTGCTTTTGCATCTTTGTCAAAATCCACTGGACATATTTATGTGACTCTGTTTCTGGGATTCTGTATTCTATTCCATTGATCTGTGTGTCTATCCTTATGCCAGGAGCACTGATTATTGTAGTGCTGTAGTAAGTTTTGAAACTGGGGAAGTGTGAGTTCTCCAAATTTGTTTTTCTTTTCCAGGATTACTTTGTCTGTTGCAGGTTCTTTGCATTCAATGTGAATTTTAGGATAAGCTTGTCAATTTATGCAAAAAGTCTGTTGAGATTTTTGGTAGACATATGGAATCTGTAGACCTGTTTAGGATTATCATCTGAATTTTTTCCAATTTCTTTATTGTGGTAACATACACACAACATAAAATTTACCATTTTGGGCATTTTAAGTGTGTAGTTCAATGGTATTAAGTACATTCATGTTGCTGTGCAACCATCACCACCACCTGTTCCTAGAACTCTTTTCATCTTGTACAACTGAATCTGTACTTATTAAACAACATCTCCCTCTTCCCCCTCCTCCTGCCCCTTTCTGTCTCTATCATTTCAGCTACTTTAGATACCTCATAGAAGTCAAATCATATGTTACTCATCTTTTTGTGTCTGGCTTGTTTTACTTACCATAATGTTTCAGGGTTAACCCATGTTGTGGCATAAGTTAGAATTTCCTTCCTTTATAAGGCTGAATAATACTTGATTATAGAGTATGTATGCTTATCCATTCATCAATGGGCACTTCGGTTGCTTGCGTGTTTTTTGTTGCGAATATGCAGCTGTGAACATGGGTATACAAGTTTCTCTTCTAGACTCTGCTTTCGGTTCTTTAAAGTGTATACCCAGAAGTGGAATTGCTGGATCATATGATAATTACCTATCAGGTAACCACCATACTGTATTCCGCTGCAGCAGTACTATTTTTCATTTCCATCAACTGTACATGAGGGTTCCAATTCCTCCACCTCCTCACCAACACTTGTTATTTTTGTTTTATTTGATAATAGCCATCCTAATGGATATGAATTGTTATCTCATTGTGATTTTGATTTGCATTTCCTTACAATTACTAATGTCAACTGAAGTTTCATGTGCTTATTGACCATTTGTCTGTCTTTGGAGAAATGTCTATTCAAATCCTTAGTTCATTTTTTAATTGGGTGGTTTGTTTTTTTGGTTGATGAATTTTAGGAGTTCTCTATATATTGTGGATATTAGTTCCTTATCAGATAAATTATTTGCAGATATTTTCCCCCGTTCTTTGTGTTGCCTTTTTACTCTGTTGATAGTATCTAGCAACGCAATAGGTGCACACAAATTTTTAATCTTCATGAAGTTTAATTTGCCTATTTTTTTCTTTTTTGACTATGTCTTTAGTGTCCATCCAAGAAATTATTGCAAAATCCAATACCGTGAAGCTTTTGCCGTGTGTTTTCTTCTAAGAGTTCTATAGTTTTTGGTCTTACATTGAGGATTTTTTTTTTTTTTAAAGATTTTATTTATTTATTCGACAGAGATAGAGACAGCCAGTGAGAGAGGGAACACAAGCAGGGGGAGTGGGAGAGGAAGAAGCAGGCTCATAGCAGAAGAGCCTGATGTGGGGCTCGATCCCATCACGCCGGGATCACACCCTGAGCCGAAGGCAGACGCTTAACCGCTGTGCCACCCAGGCGCCCCTACATTGAGGATTTTGATTCATTTTGAGTTAACGTTGGTATGAAATGTTATTAAGGGTCCAGCTTCACTCTTCGCATGTGGATATCATTTTCTTAGCATCATTTGTTGAAAATACTGTCCTTTTCTATTGTATGGTCATGGCACCCTTGCAGAAATTATTTTACTTTACATGCATGCATTTAGTTCTGAGCTCTATTCATTTGTTTTATATGTCTGTCTATATGCCATTACCATGTTGTTTTGATTACTGTAGCTTTGTGGTAAGTTTTAAAATCAGGAAGTGTGAGTCCTGTAGCTCGTTCTTCTTCAAAATTTTTTGACTATTTGGGGTCCCTTGAGAAAAAAAAATTAGTAAGGGTTTTTCTATTTCTGCAAAAAATATCATTGAGATTTAGCTAAGGCTTGCATTGAATCTGCACATCACTTTGGGTAGTATTGACATCTTAGCAATATTAAGCCTTCTAATCCATACATGGGGTACCTTTCCATTTATTGTCTCTTTAATTTTTTTCAGCAATGTTTTATAGTTTCCAGTGTATGTACAAATCTTTCACCACTGTAGTTAACTTAATTTCTAATTATTCTGTTGTGTTTGATGGTATTATAAATGGAATTGTTTTTGTAATTTCCTTTTCAGATTGTTCATTGTGTATAGACATGCAGCTGATTTTTGTGTGTTACCTTTGTATCTTGGCATTGCTGAATTTGTTTCAATAACAGGTATTTTTTGTGTGTGGAATCTTTAGAATTTTCTGTATGTAAGATTATATCATCAACGAACAGAAATTTACTTCTTACATTCCAATTTGGATGCCTTTTACTTATTTTGCTATCCTAATTGCTCTGGCTAGAACTTCCTGTACTATGTTCAGTAAAAGTAGTGAAAGTGGGTATTTTTGCCTTCTTCCTGATCTTAGAAGAAAAGCTTTCAGTCTCAAATATGGCATTTATTATGTTGAGGTAGTGTCCTTTTATTTCTATTTATAGAAATAAATCCCCCCTTCACCATGGTGTTTAATTCTTTTAATAGGCCTTTGAATTTGGCTTGCTAGTATTTTGTTGAGAATTTTTATGTTAGTGGTTACAAGGAATATTGGTCTGTAGTTTTCTTGTAGCATCTTTTGTCTGGTTTGGAGATCAGTGTAATGGCTTCCCAGCATGTTAGGATGTCTTCCCTCCTCTTCAAGTTTTTGGAAAAGTTTGAGGAGGATTGGTGTTAGTTTTTCTTTAAGTGTTTGGTAGAATTTACCATTGAAGCTGTCAGGGCCATAGCTTTACTCTGTCAGGAAATTTTTGATTAGTGATTCAGTTTCCTTACTAGTTAATAGGTCTTTCCAGACTTTCTGTTTCTTTATGGTTTAGTCTTATATCTTAATAATATTAAGTCTCCAATCCGTGAATGTGGAACGTCTTTAAAATTATTTGGGGTTTTTAAATTTCTTCCAAAAGAAATTTAAAAAATTTAAAAAATTTAAAAATTTTGTAACTTATTTAACTTCTGTTTAATTTATTCCAAAGTATTTAAATACTCTTTGGTATTATGAATGGAATTGTTCTCTTGATTTCATTTCCGTCTTATTCATGCTAGTTTGTAGAAATACAATTTCTACATACAATTTCTTTATGATCTTGTATCCTGCAACTTTGCTGAACTCTTATTTTTAACAGTTTTTAGTGGATTTCTTAGCATTCTCTGTATGCATGATTATGTCGTCAGTAAATGAGGATAATTTTATTTCTTCCTTTACAATCTTATGCCTTTTATTTCTTTTTCTTCCTTAGTTGTCTTGCTTAGAACTTGCAGTACAGTGTTGAATAGATATTATGAGAGTGGATATGTTTATCTTGTTATGATCTTAAGTGGAAGGCATTTATAACCATTAAGTGTGATGCTAGTAATAGTTTTTTTGTAATTGCCTTTATCAGCTTGAGGAAGTTTCCTTCTGTTCTTTGTTGATTGTTGTGTTCAGCATTTTCACATATTTCAACATATTTCTAAATTAGAAGTTAAATTTTGCTGGATGCTTTTTCTGCATTTATTGAGATGCTTCAGAGGTTTTTGTTCTTTTTTCTGTTAATATGGTGTATTATATTGATAAGTTCAGATAATAAATCAACCTTGAATTCCTGTGATGAATCCCACTTGGTCATGAAGTATAATCCTTATTATGTGTTGCTGGATTATTCAGTTTGCTAATTTTTTTGTTGAGGATTTTTGCCTCTATGAGTGATATTAGTCTTTGGTTTTGTTTTTATGTCTGATTTTTTTTTTTAAGATTTTATTTATTTGAGAGAGAGCATGAGTGAGGGGAGGGAGAGGGACGAGGGGGAAAGAATGTTAAGCAGACTGTGAGCTCAATGTGGAGCCCCATGGGGGGCCTGATCCCACAATTCTGAGATCACGACCTGAGCTGAAGCCCGAGTTGGACGCTCCAACTGACTGAGCCACCCAGGTGCCCCTTCATGTCTGATTGTGGTATCAGAATAGTAATAGCCTAATAGAATTAGTTGGAAGTGTTCCTCCATTTTCTGTTACTTTGGAGTTTGTGAAAGACTGTTGCTAGTTCTTTCATTGTAGTAGAATTAACCAGGAAATTAGTTGGCTCTTGTCTTTCCTTTGTGGGTAGTTTTTTAAATTACTGATTCAGTGTCTTGCCATTAGTTTATTTAAAATTTTTTCTTGTGTCTGTTTTGGTAGTTTGTATCTTTCTAGGAATTTACCTATGTCATCAAGATGATCTAATTTGTTGGCATTGTATTGTTCATAGTATTCCCTTACAGTCTAATTTTTATAAGGTCAATAGTGATATTCCTTCTTTTATTCCTGATTTCAATATTTAGTCCTTTTTTTTGGGGGGGGTCATTCTAGCTAAACCATGTCAGTTTTGTTGATCTTTTTAAAGAATTAACTATTGATTTAGCTGATTTTCTCTCTTATGCTTCTAATTTCCATTTCATTTATTTCTGCTCTGATCTTTTTTGTTTTGTTCATTTTGCTTACTTTGTGTTCAATTTGCTCTTAAATTTTCTAGTTTTTGAATGTGGGAGGTTAGGTTATTGATTTGGTGTCTTCTCTTTTAATATTTGTATTTATAACTATAAATTCTCCTCTGAGTACTATTTTAGCTGCATCCCTGACATTTTGTATGTTGTCTCTTTATTTTCATTCATCTCAAAGTATTTTTCAGTTTCTCTTTTGATGTCTTCATTGATCTGTTGGTTACTTTAGAGTGTGTTTAATTTCCACACAATTGTGAATTTCTCAAATTTTCTTTTCTTATTCATTTCTAGTATAATTCTTTTGCAGTTGGAGAAAATACTTTGTATGATTTTAGTCCTTTTAAATTTAATGAGGCTTGTTTTATGACCTAACATATGGTCTGTGCTGGAGAATTCTGTATATACTTGAGAAGACTGTACATTGTCCTGTTGTTGAGTGGATCATTCCATCAATGTGTCTTAGATCTAGTTGGCTTGTAGTATTGTTTATTTTCTGTATTTCCTTGTTGATCTTCTGTTCAGTTGTTCAGTTGTCCTATTATTAGAAGTGAAGTATTAAAGTCTATATTATTTTTGATTTGTCTGTTTCTCTTTTCAGTTGTTTTTGATCTCTGAGTGTTTTGTGTTTGTGTTGGGGAATGTTCAGTACAGTACTCCAGCAGTTTTCATCTCTGCTTTAGCCTTTACTTCCTTCTAGCACAGAGCCTCAATACCAGCCAGAAGTGAGAGATCAGGGTGTTCTCACAGCTTTTCTGGATATCTGTGTAACTCTGCATATGCATGTGGCTATCTAGATTCACAGGAATATGTTAGTTTTTCAAGCCCCTATGGATATGTTTTTCCGTGATTTTTCTTCTGATTTTTTTTTGGGGGGGTGTCAGGCTTTTGTTTGCCCCAGTGGTTTCGCTGCCACAAATAACTGTAATGTTGAACAATTGTTGCTGATTGTTTTCTACAAACACTGCATGTTGAGAATATTTATATTGAGCAAGCTCTAAGTATGTGTTAAATGAAGGCAGGCTTTAAGAATGGAGCTTTTCCAGGGAGCTGCCAGATAGGTCAAAAGTGACATTTTCCTAGAGATTGGCTGCTTGGGGAACTCCAAACTCTACAGTTCCAGTGGCAGTGGGCTGCTGGTTTTTACAGCTGCCATTTGTGGCAGGCTGTTGGATTTTAAGGTTTCAGTAGAGCTAGGCAGAAGTTGAATGGGAAGGGACAGGTTCACATTTCATAAAGATTATTGTTCTTAATGAAAGTTTTTTTTTTTTTTTAAAGATTTTATTTATTCATTTGACAGAGAGAGACAGCCAGTGAGAGAGGGAACACAAGCAGGCGGAGTGGGAGAGGAAGAAGCAGGCTCCTAGTGGAGGAGCCTGATGTGGGGCTTGATCCCAGAACGCTGGGATCACGCCCTGAGCCGAAGGCAGACACTTAACGACTGCGCCACCCAGGCGCCCCTTAATGAAAGTTTTTATTTTTTATTTATTTTTTTAATTTATTTTTTAATTCTTTAAAACTCTTCTTGGATTGTTTCAAGCCCTTCATTAATTTTCAGAATTATAAAAAAGTTGATTTCGGCAATTTTTAACGGTGTTTTCAATACTTAAATGAACTAGCAGATTTTCGGAGGTCCCTACTTTGCCATTGTGGAAGTGTTTCCCAGTTTTATTTTTATTTATTTTTATTTATTTTATTTTTTTTAATGATTTTTTATTATATTATGTTAGTCACCATACAGTACATCCCTGGTTTCTGATGTAAGGCTCGATGATTCATTAGTTGCGTATAACACCCAGTGCACCATGCAATACGTGCCCTCCTTACTACCCATCACTGGTCTGTCCCATTCCCCCACCCCCCTCCCCTCCGAAGCCCTCTGTCCATGTTGCAGCAAATGTTGAGAACTCGTTCTTTCTGATAGCTGAGTAATATTCCATTGTATATATGGACCACAACTTCTTAATCCAGTCATCTGTTGAAGGGCATCTCGGCTCCTTCCACGATTTAGCTATTGTGGACATTGCTGCTATGAACATTGGGGTGCATATGGCCCTTCTCTTCACTACGTCTGTATCTTTGGGGTAAACACCCAGTAGTGCAATGGCTGGATCATAGGGTAGCTCAATTTTTAACTTTTTAAGGGACCTCCACACTGTTTTCCACAGTGGCTGTACCAACTTGCATTCCCACCAACAATGTAGGAGGGATCCCCTTTCTCCACATCCTCTCCAACAATTGTTGTTTCTTGCCTTGTCTATTTTTGCCATTCTAACTGGCGTAAGGTGGTATCTCAGTGTGGTTTTGATTTGAATTTCCTTGATGGCTAATGATTTTGAACATTTTTTCATGTGTCTGTTAGCCATTTGTATGTCTTCATTGGAAAAGTGTCTGTTCATATCTTCTGCCCATTTTTTGATTTGTTTATTTGTTTCTCGTGTATTGAGTTTGAGAAGTTCTTTGTAGATCTTGGATACCAGTCCTTTATCTGTAGTGTCATTTGCAAATATCTTCTCCCATTCCGTGGGCTGCCTCTTAGTTTTTCTGACTGTTTCCTTGGATGTGCAGAAACTTTTAATCTTGATGAAGTCCCATAAATTCATTTTATCTTTTGTTTCTCTTGCCTTTGGGGATGTGTCATGAAAAAGGTTGCTTTGGCCGATGTCGTAGAGGTTGCTGCCTATGTTCTCCTCTAGAATTTTGATGGATTCCTGTCTCACATCGAGGTCTTTCATCCATTTGGAGTTTATTTTTGTGTATGGTGTGAGAGAGTGGTCAAGTTTCATTCTTTTGCATGTAGCTGTCCAATTTTCCCAGCACCATTTATTGAAGAGACTGTCTTTTTCCCACCGGATGTTTTTTCCTGCTTTATCAAATATTAGTTGCCCAAAGAGCCGAGGGTCCATTTCTGGGTTCTCTATTCTGTTCCATTGGTCTATGTGTCTGTTTTTGTGCCAGTACCATGCTGTCTTTGTGATCACAGCTTTGTAGTACAGCTCGAAATCCGGCATTGTGATGCCCCCAGCTTTGTTTTTCCTTTTCAACAGTTCCTTGGAGATTCGGGGCCTTTTCTGGTTCCATACAAATTTAAGGACTATTTGTTCCAGTTCTTTGAAAAATGTCCTCGGTATTTTGATCGGGATAGCATTGAAAGTGTAGATTGCTCTGGGTAGCATGGACATTTTAACTATGTTAATTCTTCCGATCCATGAGCATGGAATATCTTTCCATCTTTTTATGTCTTCCTCAATGTCTTTCAAGAGTGATTTATAGTTTCTAGAATATAGGTCCTTTACGTCTCTAGTTAAGTTAATTCCAAGGTAACGTATGGTTTCTGGTGCTATTGTAAATGGGATGGATTCCCTAATTTCTCTTTCTTCGGTCTCGTTATTCGTGTATAGAAATGCAACTGATTTCTGAGCATTGATTTTGTATCTGCCACATTACTGAATTGCTCTATAACTTCTAATAGTTTGGGAGTGGCTTCTTTTGGGTTTTCCATATAGAGTATCATGTCATCTGCGAAGAGAGACATTTTGACTTCTTCTTTGCCGATTTGAATACCTTTGATCCCTTTTTGTTGTCTGATTGCTGTTGCAAGGGCTTCTAGTACTATGTTGAATAATAGTGGCGAGAGTGGGCATCCTTGTCGAATTCCTGATCTTAAGGGAAAGGCTTCCAGCTTTTCCCCATTGAGAATAATATTTGCAGTAGGCTTTTCATAGATGGCTTTTATGAGATTGAGAAATGTATCCTCTATTCCTACACTCTGAAGGGTTTTAATCAGGAAAGGATTCTGTATTTTGTCAAATGCTTTTTTGGCATCAATTGAGAGGATCATATGGTTCGTGAGTCTTTCCTTGTTGATACGATGTATCACGCTGATTGATTTGCGAATATTGAACCACGCTTGCATCCCAGGTATGAATCCCACTTGATCTGTTTCCCAGTTTTAGAACACTCATCTCTGTAGGATCCCTCATGCGCATTTACTGTTAGTTGTGAGTCCTGTCCCCAGTGTAGTTGTTTTTTAAGTTGTCCTTTTTTCTGTTATGTTTTTCTTAATGCCACATTACAAAGTGTAAAATTGTGATGTAATAATAACAACAGTAAAATAGTGGAATTACCTCCTTTATTTCTTACAAACTATTTCTTAATGTATTTATTTATTTCTAAGCATTTTAACCTAATTAGAGGTGGAAGGAACCTGTGATCTGTTAACTTTTTTGGTGTATATGTGATCTGTCTTCTTCCCAGTGTTTTATTTCTTTAACACAGCTTAATTCATAGATAAAAATGGTATAGGAAAGGGGCTTGTAAGTCTGCCATTCAGTCCCCAAAACTGTATTCACTGATTGATGATTTGTCCTTAGAATTTTAATTGTCCAAATTGGGTATACATTTACTAAAACAATAATAGTCATAATAGCAGCAATTTCAGTTTACTGAGTAGTGTGTGCTGTTGTCATGTCATTATATATGAGCATTATATCTATCAATATCTGCAACTGAAGAAATTGAAACTCAGCTATATAAAGTGACTTCCCTAAGTCCTCAGTCAATAAGCAGTTAAGGTAGAAATCTAAAGTAGTTTTGTCTGGCTTCAAAGCCTTAACTCTTTGCCACACTTTAGAAAACTTAACAAAATTACACTGTAATGATTTGTGATAACAGAAGAGGTTATATTTATTTTGTAAACCAGTGTTTGCCACCTATACAAAGTACTGTCTTTTTGTTGAACAGGGCTACTCAGGTCCAAATTAAAGAACTTTAGAGCTGAATAGGATGTTTGTGATTTCTTAACGTGAAGTGTGTAGGTTTCAGAGAGGGTGTATAAATCTATTGAAATATTATGTGCATAACTTTTGTGTATACACACACACACACACATATATATGTTTCTGCAATGAAAGTAGATAGTTTTTAATCTCATTCTCAAAGGAAATGTCACAGATTCCCTTCTCAAAGATTAGGAGATAACACTGACGGGCATCTGTGGCTACACTGAAGACCAAATTATCTTCTGTGACTTTGACAGTATCATCCACTTCTCCAGTTTTGATATTGGCATTGTCCTTAATAACCACTTTGTCACATTCATTTTTTGTATGTCAGTAAATTTGACTATGTCATCTATATGGTGCACTTCATGGTCTGGATGATTTCTAAGTAGTAAGAGCTCTGGATCACCAGAGGAAGATGGAAAAAAAGGAAGGAAGAGAGGAAGAGGAGCCTTCATTTGCTCAGGAATCACTGCTCCAACTTCACCCAACACTTAGAACCATCTTTGGCACAATTTCCATCCCAGGTCTTGTAAGCAGGGCAGGGTTTTAGAGATTCTTCTAGTCTTAAGCCATCAGTATCATCAGTGAAATCTATAATGACTCATTGAAAAAAGGAAAAAAAGTGTCTGTAAATTTATGTGTTTTTTTCTTCTACTTTTTGAATGTTGATAAAATATTAAATAGTCTTAGCTTTGCTGAATACAAAATCAATATATAAAAAGCAGTTGCAGGAAAGGGCAATTTCTTAAAAAGTTCAAGATGCTTATCAGATATTACTTGAATTGTCCTCCGAGGTATATATTTAAGAGGAATGTAAATATATGTATACACAAAGACTTGTATGTGAATCTTCTTAACAGTGTTATTCATAATACTTCTAAGTATGAACATTTAAAATGTCCATAAATGAATAAACAAAATGCATTACATCCATATAAATGAAATACTATTCAGCCATAGAAAGGAATGAATTCTTTTTTTTTAAATTTTTTTATTTAAATTCAATTTAGTTAACATGTGGTGTATTAGTAGTTCCAGGGGTAGAATTTAGTGATTCATCAGTTGCATATAACACCTCAGTGCTCATTACATCAAGTGGCCTCCTTAATGCCTGTCACCTATTTATTCCATCTGCCTACCCACCCCCCCTCCAGCAACACTCAATTTGTTTCCTATGGTTAACAGTCTCTTATGGTTTGCCTCCCTCTCTGTTTTCCTCTTATTTTATTTTTCCTTCCCTTCCCCTATGTTCATTTGTTTTGTTTCTTAAATTCCATATATGAGTGAGAGCATATGGTATTTGTCTTTCTCTGACTGACTTATTTTACTTAACATAATACACTCGAGTCCCATCCACATTATTGCAAATGGCAAGATTTCATTCTTTTTGATGGCTGAGCAATATTCCAGTGTGTGTGTGTGTGTGTGTGTGTGTGTGTGTGTGTGTGTGTTTGTACACGTATGTGTATACACCACATTTTCTTTATCCATTCTTCTGTTGATGAATATCTGGGCTCTTTCCATAGTTTGGCTATTGTGGACATTGCTGCTATAAACATTGGGGTGCAGATGCCCCTTTGGGTCACCATGTTTGTATCCTCTGGATAAATACCTAGTAGTGCAATTGCTGGCTCGTAGGGTAGTTCTATTTTTAACTTCTTGAGGAACTTCCATAATGTTTTCTGGAGTGGCTGTATCAGTTTGCATTCCCCTTTCTCTACATTCTCACCAACATCTGATGTTTCCTGACTTGTTAATTTTAGCCATTCTGACTGGTGTGAGGTGGTGTCTCCTTGTGGTTTTGATTTCTATTTCTCTGCTGCTGCGTGATGTGGAGCATTTTTTCATGGGTTTGTTGGCCATTTGGATGTCTTCTTTGGAGAAGTGTCTATTCATGTCTTCTGCCCATTTCTTGACTGGATTTTTTTTTGGTTTTCTTTGGGGGGGGGTGTTGAGTTTGATAAGTTCTTTTAGATTTTGGAATTTATAGCCAGTTTGTTTTGAGAGATTGGCCTTAAATAAGTCCTTTCAACCTTCTTTATTCATTTGCACATGCAGAGCCCCCTTGTTCTTATAAAGTCTGACAGGGATGCCTGGGTGGCTCAGTTGGTTAAGCATCTGCCTTCGGCTCAGGTCATGATCCCAGAGTTTTGGGATCAAGTCCCACGTCGGGCTCCTTGCTCAGCAGGGAGCCTACTTCTTCCTCCGCCTGCTGCTCCCCTTGTTTTTGTGCTCCTCCCCGCCGACAAATAAATAAAACCTTTAAAAGAAGAAAAAGTCTAACATCTTTTAGGAACCATTTGCTTTGGCTCTCCTCATCTTTCCTTTTCTTTTTTAAAATTTTTTTTGGGGGAAAGTGGAGAGGGAGAGAGAGAGAGAGAAAGAATCTTCAGCAGACTCCACACCTAGCTCAGGGCTTGGTCTCATGACCCTGAGATCATGACCTGAGCCGAAATCAAGAGTTGGACATTTAATCAACTGAGCCACCCAGGCGCCCCATCCTCATCTTTCCCTTTATCCTCTCATGATCCAGGGTGACAGTATACATAAACATATCTGTTTATCCTAAAAAAAGATTGTAAATAAATTGGATAAGTTAAATACACAAAAGGAACTCATTATTTGAAGTGATGATGTTTTGAGAAGCCTCTTGTAGTCTCTTTAATAATTATAGTTCTATTATAAAACTTATATTTGAGTTTATCTTTTGTAATTCAGATTTTTAAATGTATTGCTTTCTTCAGAGTGGCTGCATTCCTGTATTTAAAACAAATAGCACTTTTTTGCTTGTGATTTATATAACCATAATATGTTTTAAATTTTTCCTTTTTTGATTCCTTGCAAGTTTTTCAAAAATTTGAGTTTTATTTGGGACAGTCAGACTTTTTACTGTAATTTTATTTTTGAAATGGCTAAGAAGTTATTACATTATATTAGAGTACATTTATTAAGTAACTTATTAGTTATGATATTGGGAGACTTTACCATATTGTTATTTCTCTTCATTCAGAAAAGTACATAAGTCATATATATATATACAGCTTGTTGTGTTATCACCAAGTTTTTATCTGCATGTATCTGCCACGTAGGGCAAGAAATAGATCTAATAAATTTGAAAGTTCCATTAATTGTGAAACAGAGACCGTAGAGAGAGCTTAGTAAGGGGACATTTACTTAAGGATTTCTCTTTGACCTACAGAGAAATACTTTTCCGTGTTTTTAAATCTACTTAAATGCTATGCTATTTCAGAATAGTGTTGTATTCTTGCTTTGTCATAGATGGATTAAAATTATTGTGTACTTGATATAGGAATATGGTTGGACAGAATGAACTGAAAATTACAAGTGATCGAGCAATAAATTCAGGATTGTTTTTTGAAGATAAACCAAAGCCTTCAAGACAGTCACTTCAGTCTTACCAAGAAGCTTTGCAGCAACAGGTATTCATTCATTCATTCATTCATTCATTCAGTATTGAACATTTTTTGTTATCACAGTGGTTCCTTTGAGCTCAGGTTGGTGGAGGAGATAACAATACCAGTCATTTATATTTCAATATGATAAATTTTGATGCAGATAGATTAGAATGCTATTGGAAGCGTAGGATAAGAAGCAGTTAGGAGGGCTTCATGTATTGTTGATACTTGAACTGCATGTTATACAATGAATAGATTTTAAATTCCTGGCATATTCAGGGAAGTGTTGATTGTGCTGGATTGTGAAAGATTAACTAATAAGGAATTTTCATTTTCATCCTGTTATGAAGAGCCTAAGGGAAGAAAGTTTAAGACAGAAAGTGAAAGGAATAGTTGATATGAATACCTTTAAGTTTTAGGAGGGTAGTTGTGATATATATGATTGGTAAAGAGATGTAGCAGAGAAACCTTTCAGTAGACTATTGAGGCAGTCCAGACAGGAGGTAATGAGGCCCTGACCAGATGGGGAAGATAGGAGGACATTTAGAAGACAACTCTGGGATTTATTGATAGGACTTAAATATAGGGAGTGAGAAAACAGAGAGCTTGAAGATGATTCTGAATATTGTCTACATGAATAATGAGGCTGTGAATATGAACTAAGAGAAAAAAGAAGTAGAACACTTTTAGGGAGGAGGATAATGGATTCTATTGTAGTTTGTAATATTTAAAGAGAGTTTACTTAATGTATGGGGTTTTTTGGGGAGTATCCATTTGTCTGAGAGGATTCTGGGACTCTGGGTAGGTATATGTCCATCTGAAG
Organism: Ursus maritimus; assembly: GCF_017311325.1. Lineage (NCBI taxonomy): Eukaryota > Metazoa > Chordata > Mammalia > Carnivora > Ursidae > Ursus > Ursus maritimus. Next base: position 17,904,897 of record NW_024427107.1, read on the forward strand.
TACTTTTCTATAAAATTCTAGTTGGATTTCTTCTAAAGCTCTTTTTGTTCAATTTTTACATCGGCAACCTCCTTGAAAATGGATTTTTTTAAACTGTAGAATTACAACTGTATTTTTTGGATGGTAGGTTTCTACAAATAAAAGATTGAATTTATATATCTGTTTTCAAATGAGCATATTAAAAGCACTGCTGACAAAACTACATTTCCTAACTCCAGAATTTTATTTCATGTATGTGATGCCTTCTTGGCCTTGATGGAATGGTTGCTTAAATTTTCCATGCATTAGTTATGATTTTTATGTGTGTATATGTGGTTATGATTTTAAAAGTAACTTTCCAAAATGTAGATACTTTTTCATTGCCTATTCATATGTTCCTAGAGACCAAACCTGTACTATACTTGATGATGATAAGACTGTTCTGTATGCTTTCATAAAGTTGTACTTAAATAGCCCAGAATTCTCCAAATAGCTTTAAACCTTCAACCTCTTGAATTCTGGGAATGGAGTTTGCCCAGGGTAGAGTAGGTCTGGTGAGATGAGGAGAGTAGTTTGTGGCTGGCCAGGTCCTGTAAAAGGATAGATGGAAAAGGAAAGTAGGGAGATACTATTGGTCCTCATGCAACTGGTGAGGTTAGGGAAGGAGTGGCTCAGGTAGGAGTTGGCGGGAAGGAAGAATTGGTTTGGTCCCAGCTGGCATCGGTGGCTGGAAAGCACTCTAGTAGCAATGATGTGAGCGACCCACAGCTATTTATTATAGCCAAGGAAGTGTTTTTAAATTGGGTATTCCATAGATTTGTGATTTCAAATTTTATAGTGAAGCAGATTGTAAAAACAACAACAACAAAAAAAACCCACTCCAGTTTTTTTCTCTAATAAGAAAAATAAAAATTGATATTAAGACTAAACTTTTTGTATCAGAATACTTGTCAGCACTAATGTTTCTTAATATTACCAAGATTCGGGAAAGAGAAGAAAGAAGGAAGAGAGAACGTGAAGAAAAAGAAGAATATGAAGCTAAATTAGAAGCTGAAATGAGAAGTTACAACCCCTGGGGGAAAGGTGGAGGTGGTGCTCCTCTGAGAGATGCAAAAGGAAATCTGATAAGTATGTTATTTCCATTGATCTGTTGTTTTTAAAAGAAACTGAACTATTTTTAAATTTTTAAAAGAATGGGGGGGTAGAAGAAGTGGGAATCATAGCCTATAAGGCAAGGTCTCTTTTTGTCTAGCTCAATGCAAAAGAGATATTTTGTAATACATATAATAACAGGTTAGAAAGTCTTTTTTCTTTGGAGTACTATTCATTTAATTTTGTTACATGTTTTTCATCCTCTAATGATAATTCAATTGCAGAGGAAAGCTCATGTTAGTTGGCAGGTTTTTACCTAAACTAGTAGTTAGATTTTTAAAAAAACATTCTGGTAAAAATAACAAAACTCTTATTAAAAAATTTTTTTAGCTAGTAAGACATATTTAAAATAAGTGATCTGAAATAGTTGTGGGATGCAGTATTTCATATGTGCCATATACCTGCACAGTGCAAGGACGCCATTGAAAAAGAAAGACCTGATCTCAGAAACTTTCTGGCAGGTTACAGAATCATATTGATTTGTCTATAAATTATGTACTCTCAAAAATGTTTGATCTAGAGGGTTGCCTGGGTCTCTCAGTCAGTTAAGCATCTGACTCTTGATTTCAGCTAGGTCATGATCTCAGGTTTGTGAGATCGAGCCCTACCCTGGGCTCTGCTGGGTGTGGAGTCTGCTTAAGATTCTCTCTCTCTCTTCCTTTCCCTCTGCCTGACCCCCCTGCGCTCCCTATCTTTCACATGCTCTCTCTCCCTCTCTTAAAAAAAAAAAAAAGTTTGATCTAGAAACTACAACAGCCAGCACTTTGAAAAAAAAGAGGTCTTATAAAACTTGATATATATATACTGGGATGGTCTCTTAAGATTAGCTTTTAGATAAGAATAAAAATAGACAAAGATAGGTTTTTGAAAATTTTTTTTTATTAGAAATGAGAAATGAATAATAGAAACCCATTAAATGATAAGAATGATTTCATTTTGTTCTTCAGGTATTACACATTATTATAGGGGTAGTTGAGGGATGTAGTCAGAATACTTTCTGGATATTGAGTTATTAGGAGTTCTTTAATATTATGCTTTTGCTTCTTTGTTAAAGATGGCTTTTTAAAAAGATGTATTTGAGATCCACTTAAATTACTAAGATAACTCTTTTCTTCCCAAAAGATTTGTTCCTTTCCTGTCTTCACCTCATACTTTGCTCACGGTTTTTAAGACTGGAACTCTTACTCTTTTTACAGATGAGGTGATTTTAGTGATACATAGATAAATATTTTTTATTTTAAAAGTTAACTGTTTATTTGAATATATGTTAAAACACTAGTTTTTCATTTAAGGATAGTGCTATAACATTTTCTTTTAAAGTACAGGTATTAGTTCAGGCATTTAACAAAAAGTGCTTTAACAACCCACCCCTAATTATCAGAGGCTTGAGGCTTAAGGTTTAAGGCAGTAAAAGTTACTTCTCACTTACGTCACATTCTGATGCTGTTTGGGTGGTTCTCCTCCAAGAGGTGACTGAGGAATCCAGGGCTCTTCTCTTGTGTCATTCCTCCACTTTGAAACCCTTCACTTCTAGCAGCCGTAAAGGGTTCAGTGGTGGGAGAATGAGTTGAGAGTTTTGTGGGGGGCTCTGGCCTAGAAGTGGAGGGAATATTGCTTTGTCTTTGCTCCAATATTCAAACCTAATTATAAGGAGACCTAATTATAGTGCCTAGGAGGAGGATGTGAGATTGATAAGCATCTAGTTAAGTCTTTGCTGCAGTGAATTTAAATAGTGAATTGATAGAAACATAGTAGTTACTAGGAAGGAGGTGCTTAAATGACTGAAACTTTGGTAAACACTGGAATAGAGTAATTTCCTAGGACTTTCAAGCTTGCCTCTAAGATTATTTCCAGTTCACACAATTATGTTGTTCTGTATGTGTTTAGTTGGTGGAAGGGAGTAGGATAAATGTGGGTTATTGAATTATAAAATACTGTTTTAGAATTGTTTGGTTTAATAGTAATGAAGCAAACTTTTCTGTGTTTTTCATTTTTAGTGGTAAGTAATATTTACTTTGCTTATTTAATGCTACAGTCATGCCATGTGATAGAAAAGTATACTATTTTATCAGAAACAGTGGAACTCTTTTTTTAATGGTATTTTCAAAGCAAGTAAACTCAACTGTTAAGGGGTATCAGTTTATTTGTGACTGATCTATTTTAGAGAGGGAGGGAAGGAGGAGAATGTAATTTTTCTATTATATTTGAAACACGTAGTGAAGATCTGTATTCTGCTTTACTTCGTGTAATGACTAAGATCATATAACTTCTGTGCTTTCTGTTGGCCAACTTTAATTTGATTGCTGGCTTTTCTAGTTACTCCAGTTTTATCTTTGATCTTTTATTACAAAGAAATTAAGGAAATATAATGTTCATCCTTATCTTACTCTCTAGGGATGATCTCCATAAGGGGAAGTAGTTATTAATAAATATTAAAATCTATTACCCCAGGGGTGCCTGGGTGGCTCAGTTGTTAAGCGTCTGCCTTCAGCTCAAATCATGATCCCAGGGTCCTGGGATCGAGCCCCATATCGTGCTCCTTGCTCAGTGGGGAACCTGCTTCTCCCTCTCCCACTCCTCTTGCTTGTGTTTGCCCTCTAGCTGCCCCTCTCTCTGTCAAATAAATAAACAAAATCTTTTTAAAAAAAATCTATCACCCATATAACTGGAAAAGCATTAACCCTTTTTTTTTGCATCAACCCTTTTAAAATATCTCTCATTTTTATTATTTGTACGACACTTAAAATGTTTCTTTTCTTAGCTCTTTATTCATTAAAGTTCTTTTTTCAAGTTTCCATTGAAAAAAAAAACTATGTTCTAATGACTTTCAGTGGGTAAATGAATAAACAGACTGTGGTACATTCATACCATGGGTTGCTATCTAGCAACTAAAAGAATGAACTATTGATGCACATAATAACTTGAAAGACTCTTCAAAGAAATTATGCTAAGTGAAGAAGCCCATTTCTAATGGGGACATACATGTATACTCTTAATATGATTATAGGGATGGTGATGTTACATGAATCAATCATATGTTAAAATTCTTAAAAACTACTCCAAAAAAAATCAATAAAAATTTAAAAATACTTAACCAATTTGAAAGATAGCAAAAGTATTTCATAGTTCTAACTGATTAATAGTGAGATTAAACATTTTTCATATATATTTGATTAAGTATTTGTATTTCTTTTATGTATTGTATTTGTCCCATTTAGATTTATGTTTGTTTTTATGTTGATTATTGAGACACAATTTGCATATGACAAAATTCACCCTTTTTTAAGTTTATTATTCAATGAGTTTTGACAGCTGATTCCAGCGGCCAATGCCACAATCAAGATATAGAACATTTCCAATTTGTCCAACACTGTACCCTTGCTAACCTCTGATCTGCGTTCTGACACAATAGTATTGCCTTTTGTGTTTTTTTTTCTTAGTTTTAATGATTTACCCATATTGTTGTACATGTCTATAGTTTACTTTTTATTACTGAATAGGATTCTACTATGTGGAGGTACCATAAGTGTTTATCCTTTTACCAGTTGATGGATATTTAGCTTGTTTAAAATTTAAGGCTGTTCTAAATAAAGCTGTTATAAACATTTACCTTCAGGTCTTTATGTGCACGTAAATTTTCATTTTTCTTGGGTAAATGTATAGGAATGGAATTCCTGGGACGTATAGTAAGTAAGTGTATATTGAACTTTGTAAACAACTGCTAGACCATTTTCCAAAGTGGTTGTGCCATTTTGCATTCTTATCAGCAAAGCACAAGATTTCTGGTTGCCTTACATCCTCATCAGCCCTCGTATTTAACCTTTCTATTGAGTAGGTAGGATATCTCACCGTGTGTGTTTTTTTAAACTTTTTATTTTGAAATAAATCAAGACTTAGACAAGAGTTGCAAAGATATAGAGTGTACCCTTCACCTAGTTTCCCATGATGTTAACATCTTCCACGACCTAGTACAGTGTCCCAAATGAGAAATTAAAATTTTAATTTAATGAGATCTCATTTCCCATGCCACACAATTTATCCCTTTAAAATATACAATTCAGAGGTGCCTGGGAGACTCAGTCGTTAAGCGTCTGCCTTCGGCTCAGGGCGTGATCCCAGGGTCCTGGGATCGAGCCCCACATCGGGCTCCCTGCTCTGCTGGGAGCCTGCTTCTTCCTCTCCCACTCCCCCTGCTTGTGTTCCCTCTCTAGCTGGCTGTCTCTCTCTGTCAAATAAATAAATAAAATCTTAAAAAAAAATAAAATAAGAAAATATACAATTCAGGGATGCCTGGGTGGCTCTGTCGGTTGAGCGTCTGCCTTTAGCTTGGGTCATGATACTGGGGTCCTGTGATCGAGTCCCATATTGGGCTCCTTGCTTGGCAGGGAGCCTGCTTCTCCCTCTGCTTGCCGCTCCCCCTACTTGTACTCTCTCTTTCTCTCTGACAAATAAATAAATAAAAATCTTTAAAGAAAATAAAATATACAATTTAGCAGTTTTTAGTATATTCACAGAGTTGTGCTACAGTCACACAATTTTAGAACATTTTATACATTGAATTGCCTCGATACGCTTGTTGAAAATCAATTGACCATAAAATTATTTGTGATTATTATTATTATTATTATTATTATTATTGATCTAGAGGTTTGTCCTTATGCCCATACCACACTCTCTTGATTACTGTAGCTTTGTAGTAAGTTTTGAAATTGAGAAGTGTGAGTCTTCCAACTTTGTTCTTCTTTTTCAAGATTGTTTTTTCTACTCGACCTCCCTCCCTTGCGTTTTCATATAAATTTTACTATCAGTTTGTCAACCTCAGCAAAAAAGTGTGGTGGGATTTTCACTGGGATTGCATTTACAAAAAGATCAGTTTGGGACAGCCAGCATCTTAACTATATTAAGTCTTTTGATCCATGAGTGTGGAATATTTATCTACTTATTACTCCTAGTTAACATCTTTTAGCAATATTTTGCAGTTTTTGGATACTGTAATATATTTTGTTAATTATATCCATAAGTATTTCATGTGTTTTAATGCTATTTTAAATGGTAAATGATACTTTTAAAAATTTCTGTAGCCATTTTTTCATTGCTAGTGTATGGAAATAGTTGATTTTTCTATGTTCTTGCTTAACTCACTAGTTTTAGTAGTTTTTTTTTTTTTTTTGGTAGGTTCTTTGGGATTTTTTAATGTAGACAATCATGTTATCTGCAAACAGTTTTACTTCTTCCTTTCCAGTCTGATTGCCTTTTAGTTATTTTGGTTGTGTTTTGCACTTGTTTGGAATTCCAGTAAAATGCTTAGAAATCATTAGAATAGATAGTCTTGTCTTTTCCGATTTTAGGTGGAAAGCATTCAGTCTTTTCACCATTCATTGTAATGTTGGCTGTAGGTTTTTCGTAGATTTTTTTTTTTTTTTTAATCAGGTCTAGGATGTTCTCTTCTATTCCTGCTCATACTTTTCACATGAGTATATGTTGAATTTTGTCAAGTGCTTTTCTACATCTTTTGAAATGATAATTTCATCTTTCTTACTCTATTGATACATGGTGAATTACATTGACTAATTTTTTTTTTAAAGATTTTATTTATTAGAGAGAGCACAAGTAGGCAGTGCAGCAGGCAGAGGGGGAGGAAGAAGCAGACTCCCTGCTGAGCAGGGAGCCCGACTCAGGGCTCCATCCCAGGACCCTGGGATCATGACCTGAGCCGAAGGCAGACACTTACCCAACTGAGCCACCGAGGCGCCCCACATTGACTAATTTTTAAAATATTGAGCTGCTCTTTCATCCTGGCATCAACCCTAGTTAGTCATATTTTGTTTTTTTCTTATTTTTTATTGTAGGATTTGATTTGCTGGTATTTAGTTAGGGATCTTTGCATCTAGACTCATAAGTGATATTCGTCTGTTTTTCTTATAATGTTGTCTGGTTTTGGTATCAGGATGTTGCTGGCTTTACAGATATGAGTTGGTAAAAGTTTCCTCTTTTGTTGCTAGAATTTACCAGTGAAGCCATTCTGGCTGGAAATTTTCTTTTGGAAAAGTTTTTAAACCATGAATTATCTGTAAACAGTTTTACTTCTTCCTTATGTCTTTAGTACATAAAGACATCAGTTTATTTCTTCTTGTGTGAACTTTTGTGGTTTGAATCATTAAAGGAATTTATCCATTTTATCTAAGTTCTTGAATTTATTGGCATAAAATTGTTCACGGTATTTTATTCTTTAATGTTTGTCTATAGGATCTACAGTGATAGTTTCTCTTTTATTCCTGATATTTGTAATTTGTTTATTCTTTTTTTCTTAGCCAGTCTTGCTGGAGGTTTATTCATTTTATTATCTTTTCATAGAACCAGTTCTGGTTTTTCATTAATTTTTCTCTGTTGTTTTTCTCTTCATGTTTCATTTATTTTTGCTCTCATCTTGTCTGTTTTCTTCTTTTAGTTTGCTTTGTACTTAATTTTCTTTTTGTTTTCTCAGTGTGCAAGCTTAGATTATGATTTGATTTCTTTTCTAATATATGCATTTTATTTTATTTTTAAAGATTTTATTTATTTATTTGACAGAGACAGAGACAGCCAGTGAGAGAGGGAACACAAGCAGGGGGAGTGGGAGAGGAAGAAGCAGGCTCATAGTGGAGGAGCCCGATGTGGGGCTCGATCCCAGAACGCCGGGATCACGCCCTGAGCCGAAGGCAGACGCTTAACCGCTGTACCACCCAGGCACCCCTAATATATGCATTTAAAAATGTTATAAATTTCCTTTTGAGTACTGCTTTAACTGTAGCACAAATTTGGTATGGTGTTTTCATTTTCATTCAGTTTTTCTAATTTTGTGATTTTTCTTCGACCCATTAATTATTTAGACATGAGTTCTTGAAATTTCCATATTTTTGGGTATTTTCCAGGTAACTTTCTTCTATTCACTTCTAATGTATGTTCTCTTTTGTTCAGAGAATATACTTTTTGTTATTTTAATATTTTTAAGTTCATAAGATTTATTTTATGGACCACCTGTTAGATTTTTATTTGTTGTAGAGACTGTGATCTTTATAAGGTAAGTATGTATATTTTAATTTTGAAATATGTGTTATTAGTCAAATTAGGATTGGAAATTTTCTTTTGCTCTCTGAATTGACTTATAGAAGAGTTTGTGTATCAGTCATGATTGCTGAATAATCTTGGGCCTATAGAAATATTTTCAGCCATTTTCTTTAAAATGTTTTGGTATTTTCCATCAAACAACAACTAACTTATAAAATTAATTTTACGGGGCACTGGGGTGGCTGGTCAGTTGAGTGTCTGACTCTTGATTTCTGCTTAGGTCATGATATCAGGGTTTTGGGATCGAACTTCATCATGATATCAGGGTTGTGGGATCGAGCCCCGTGGTGGGCTCTGTGCTCAGATGGGAGTCGGCTTCTCTCTTTCTCTCTCTCCCTCTGCCCCTCTCCCAGATCATGCACATGCACACTTGCTTTCCCTCTCTCTAAAATAAATAAATAAATCAGTAAATCTTTAAAAAAAAAATTAACTTTAATTTCAAAGTATTTAGGTTTATAAAAAAGGATAATAAAATAAGGAGTGAAAAAAATTTAAGTATTGTTTACCTGTAGCTATCACATAATTTAGTCCTGGTTAGACAGATAAATTGTTCAGAGAGTAGAACTATTCTCACATTCATTAATCTGTAATATTTTCTTTTGTTATTCTGTTCTTTGTAGAATTATTCTGTAGCTAGCAATTTTATTACTATTTATTATTATTTTTTAATAGTAATTTTTTATTATGTTAGTCACCATACAGTACATCCCAAGTTTTTGATGTAAAGTTCCATGATTCATTACTTGCGTATAACACCCAGTGCACCATGCAATACGTGTCTTCCTTAATACCCATCACCGGCCTATCCCAATCCCCCACCCCCCTCCCCTCTAAAGCCCTCAGTTTGTTTCCCAGAATCCAGAGTCTCTCATGGTTCATTCCCCTTTCTGTTTACCCCCTCTTCCTTCTTCCCTTTCTTCTCCTACCGATCTTCCTACTTCTTATGTTCCATAAATGAGTGAAACCATATGACAATTGTCTTTCTCTGCTTGACTTATTTCACTTAGCATAAGCTCCTCCAGTCCCGTCCAAGTTGCTGCAAATGTTGTGAAATCGTTCCTTTTGATGGCTGAGTAATATTCCATTGTATATATGGACCACATCTTCTTAATCCAGTCATCTGTTGAAGGGCATCTCGGCTCCTTTCACAATTTAGCTACTGTGGACAATGCTGCTATGAACATTGGGGTGCATATGGCCCTTCTCTTCACTATATCTTTATCTTTGGGGTAAATACCCAGTAGTGCAATTGCTGGATCATAGGGTAGCTCAATTTTTAACTTTTTAAGGGACCTCCACACTGTTTTCCAAAGTGGCTGTACCAACTTGCATTCCCACCGACAATGTAAGAGGGATCCCCTTTCTCCACATCCTCTCCAACATTTGTTGTTTCCTGCCTTGTCAATTTTTGCCATTCTAACTGGCATAGGGTGGTATCTCAGTGTGGTTTTGATTTGAATTTCCCTGATGGCTAATGATTTTGAACATTTTTTCATGTGTCTGTTAGCCATTTCTATGTCTTCATTGGAAAAGTGTCTTTTCATATCTTCTGCCCATTTTTTGATTTGATTGTTTCCCATATATTGAGTTTGAGAAGTTCTTTGTAGATCTTGGATACCAGTCTTTTACCTGTAGTGTCATTTGCAAATATATTCTCCCATTCCGTGGACTGCGTCTTAGTTTTTTTGACTGTTTCCTTGGCTGTGCAAAAGCTTTTTATCTTGATGAAGCCTCACAAGTTCATTTTTTCTTTTGTTTCTCTTGCCTTTGGAGATGTGTCATGAAAAAAGTTGCTGTGGTCGATGTCAAAGAGGTTACGGCCTATGCTCTCCTCTAGGGTTTTGATGGATTCCTGTCTCACATCGAGGACTTTCATCCATTTGGAGTTTATCTTTGTGTATGGTGTGAGAGAGTGGTCAGATTTCATTCTTTTGCATGTAGCTGTCCAATTTTCCCAGCACCATTTATTGAAGAGACTTTTTTCCACCAGATGTTTTTTCCTGCTTTGTCAAAGATGAGTTGCCCAAAGAGCCGAGGGTCCATTTCTGGGTTCTCTATTCTGTTCCATTGGTCTATGTGTTTGTTTTTGTGCCAGTACCATGCTGTCTTTTGGTCGCAGCTTTATAGCTTGAAATCTGGCAACGGGATGCCCCCAGCTTTGTTTTTCCTTTTCAACACTTCCTTGGCGATTCGGGGCCTTTTCTGGTTCCACACATATTTAAGGGCTGTTTGTTCCCATTCTTTGAAAAATGTCATTGGTATTTTGATCGGGATGGCGTTGAAAGTGTAGATTGCCCTGGGTAGCATAGACATTTTAACTATGTTTATTCTTCTGATCTATGAGCATGGAATATTTTTCCATCTTTTGTGTCGTCTTCAATGTCTTTCAAGAGTGATTTGTAGTTTCTAGAATATAGATCCTTTACGTCTCTGGTTAAGTTAATTCCAAGATAACATATGATTTTTGGTGCTATTGTAGCTAGAATTTTATATTAAATGATATGATGGTATGCATTTGAAATGAAGGCCATTTTTCTTTTCTTTTCTTTTCTTTTTTAAAAAGATTTTATTTATTCGACAGAGAGAGACAGCCAGCGATAGAGGGAATACAAGCAGGGGGAGTGGGAGAGGAAGAAGCAGGCTCATAGCGGAAGAGCCTGATGTGGGGCTCGATCCCATAACACCGGGATCACGCCCTGAGCCGAAGGCAGATGCTTAACCGCTGTGCCACCCAGGCACTCCTGAAGGCCATTTTTCAGTCACATCTTTGCAATTGGCAAATTATGCTCTTCACCAAAGTGCCTTTTTTAATTTTGATTTTTAGCTGATTCCAAACCTTTTATTTTACCACCTCACAGAAAGATAGACAAGGAGTGACTGCTTGATTGATAGTGTTTTTCCATGAAATAGCAATATGGACTTGTCTTGATTGCTTAATCTGAAAGTCTTAAATAATTATGTACTCTGCTGACATCAGTTTTCTTTTTACATAAACACTTTGACTTATCTAATTGAGAAGACTCTGTATAATCGCAACAGTAAAGTAAAACATGTTCATTTTGAAGCTTATACTAGTGTTTGTTTACTTATAGGACATTTATCTCTTAATTTATGGTTTGTGTAAGTGAATATCAAAATGAGATTGCATTCCCTGAGCATTCGTTAGTTTGGTAACAGAGCTCTGGTTATCATCTTGCAAGGAGTGAGCTTGATCTATACTATGCTATACTCTTGTAATAGAAAATGGAAGAATACTGTATGTATTGTTATTCATAGTGACTTCTCATTTATATAGAGTGATCTTATGCTGGTCTAGTGAATTTTGGATGATGAGATAGTGATTTCCCATTTGAGTTCTTTTGTGTAATTTGGTGACTTTTTAGGGACCACAGCTGTTAGTTCAAGACCTTAAGTTTATCATCATCTTTCTCTTTTCATTTGCCTCCCATATCCAGATAGATCCCAGGATTTGGTGATGATTGCAAGAGTACCTAACTAATTTTTCCTTACCAATTCTTGGCAGTTGGCAGTTCTTTTCGTAATTAGTTTCTCTGTGATTTCAGCTAGTCCCTTATCCCAGTTGTTTTGTGGAGAAGAACTAGTTTTATTTTGTTTTAGCTTTAGAGTTCTGTAGTCATTCAAGTGTCTTTTTAAGATTGACTTGTTTGACCTGATTCTTTGTGCTCAGATTTTTGTGATGTGTGTGTAGTATCTACTGCTGTGTTACAAATTACCCAACGTGTAATGTTTTAATATAACAAACATTCATTATCTTGTGCTTCTGTGAGTCAGTAATTTGTGAATGGGTTAGCTGGGTGTTTCTGTCTCAGGGTATTTCATGAGTTTGGGGTCCAAAATGTCAGCCAGGACTATAGTCGTATGAAGGCTTGACTGGAACTGGAGAATCCGTTTTCAATATGGCTCCTTCACATGGCTCAGGAAATCTCTGTTCCTTGCCAGATAGTCCCTCCTTCTTTTATGTAGTAGATTTGGAAGTCAGATGCATCATCCTGCAATATCCTATTCATAGGAAATGAGTTACTAACTCTGGCTTATGCTTAAAGGGAGGGGAATTGAACTCCATATTTTAAGGGAGGACCATCAAAAGAGTTTATGGATATATTTTAAAACTCTGCACTACATGATTATATTTTTTCATTATGAATGCTAATGAAGTTGGGTAAATTTCGCTATGACTTGTTTTGAATTGTTGCTGTTTGTTCTGTATTAAAGAGATTCCAACTTCTTAAGTAACATAGATATGAATATAGTTTTTATGGTTTATCAAAGATCTGACATTCTTAAGGTCTCTACTGATTTTGAGTTTATTTTATAAGGTTATTTTTTGAAAATCTTACAAGTTTTAATAATTTCTATTTTCAGGACACCAAGATGCCATTGAATTATTCCAACTCTGTCCTATTGTTTTCTCTGTGATTCTCTACTTTAAGAAAATGTATTAAGCATACTAATTACAAAAATGTATTTGTTGAAATAAATGGCTTATTTTTCCCTCTCAGCTGATTTGAATAGGATGCACAGACAAAATATAGATGCCTACCATAACCCAGATGCAAGAACATATGAAGATAAAAGGGCTGTTCTATCTCTAGACCAAAATTTAGCCACCTCAAATGCTGAGAACCTAGAAGATTCTACAAATAAAAACTCAGGTTTTTAATCACATTCTATTTTTTTTGTTTGTTTACATTTCTAAAGTTGTTCAGTAACATTTCTCTTCTCTTGCCTGACAAAGGTCGTATTGTGATTTTTGAGAACTTGGTTACACTGAGTCAGGAAGCATAACATGGTATTCATGTTATTTACAATACCTTTTCTTAAGTATTTTGAAAAAAGTGAATAGGGAAATATACTTTGCTTCTTAATACTATGTTTTTCTTCTCAGCTTTATAACTTATGTATACTTTAGCTGCTGCTAAAATTTTTATTTTGCTGGTGGGAGGACTTTCTTAAAATCCTAAATAGTCTCTTTACACATAAACAGACAAATAGTCTCTCTTGCTTCTTATACCCATAACTTTTTGAATTAGTGAAAATGCATCAGATGTGATATGATATTGTACCAATAAATTGCTTATTTTTGTTTTACTTTATTTTTATTTTGTTAATTTTATTTTTTTCTTATTTTGTAATCATTTGCCCTCCCCTTGTAAAACCACAAAGGTCAAAGAAATGAAGTTATTTTTTTTTAAAAAGTTTAATTCGATATCTGGTCACATCTCCCTTTCTTAAGCAATATCTTTGATTTGCTATCAAACAACATCCTTTAATTAAAGGTTCTAGAAATAGGAAATTATTCAGTAGCTTTCTTTATGACTTGGCAGGGAAAGTTATCATCTTTCTTTATCAAGCATATATGAAAGTATGTACATATTTTAAAATCAAAGGAAGTTTAAAGGATATATCTATCACCTTTCACTATATTTTGATGCCTGTAAAAGTAACCATTTATTTACTACAAATTCTGCTTTTGTACTTCCATTAAAGTTTTGATTTTAGACTGGTAAAGACCTTTATGTTAGAAAGTCCTTCTAAAATATTCCTGACTGATCATATAGTCTTCAAAAAATTTTTAAAATTTTTAACCCATATGACTGCCTGGCCAAACAGGGCAGATTAAATAGGGAGCTATGATTAGAATCACCAGCCTTTCATCTTTCACGCCTTTGATGGTAGTGCTAATCTCTATGCTCTTTTTGAACATTTTAGGAGATGTGCTACTTGTCATTTCCGCAGACAGCCTGTACCACTGCTGGATCTGTAATTACGAGAAAGTGCTTTCTTACTTTGATCCACAAGAGATTTTTACCTAGTGGATCCACTCTTCATTTTTGGAGCACTAAAACTGAATTTTAAAATTTTTATCTAATTATTAATTTAGCTTCCACTCTTTGTAAATTCATTGTGCAGTAAAAACACCTTTCATTTTATTGAAGGAAATTTTGACTTCTTTTTGATATATCATTATTTTTCTCTTCATTTGTTTCTTCTAGTAGTCTGTCTTGAGATCCCAGTTCTACATACTTTTTCTTACCCTTTTCTGCCACATCTGGTATTGTTTGAAGTTCTGTCTTCACCCGGAACTTTCTCTATCATATTAATAACGACTTAGGCAACTAGCTCTGCTTATCAAGCAAAAACACTGGAAAAAAATCAAGTTTCTGTGACCCTTTCCCAAGAAAGCACACAAGCTTGATGACTGAATATGCACAGCAGAATTTACTGCCTGTTACCTTTCTGTATACTGCCAGGGTTTGGTGCTGGTATTGTGGGTAGGGTGCTTTCGTTTAAGAAATCATACAAAATTATAAAATGCTAAAATTTCCCTTTTTTGTGTGTATTGAAGTTCCCTAATGATTAACCTAAAATAGACTTTCTGAATGCAAGAAACTATCTAGTCACCTAATTTGTTGCTGTGCTAGCATATATATGTGTGTGTGTGTGTGTGTGCTTACATATGTATATGTATGTTTACACATACATATACACGTGGCATTTAATATTTTAAAGGCCTTAGGGAACCTGAATATATCTGAAAATATAAAAAAGTGTGCTTAAAAGTTTTCTCTTCATTAGGCCTATTTGAGGACTTTCCTAAAGTTCATTGTTTTTCTTTTACTTTATGGTTCTAGGATGAAGAACCATATTTACGAAGTCCATATTAATTTGACTTAAACTTAGTGTTTAGCTTATTACGATGCCTAGATACATTTCCATGGGTTTAGAGCATGTGTTTCCCTATGATTTTATTTTTGAAATTTATTTTTTAAAAACCTTACATTTAAAAACTTAATTTTGTTTTGCTAATCCACCTTTTCATTATAACATTTTAATGTTTATTGATTTGACTTTCTCCTGATCTATTCAAATAAGCATTAGTAAATTTAAACACAAAGGCAAAATAGGACTAAATGGCAGCTAAACTGCAAAGCATGAGTGAGAGAAAGAAATGCTTTAGATCGATGGTATAAAGACTGAGTCAGTAACTAAAAAATAATATAAAAAGTTATGTGAGACTTAAATTTAAATATATTTTTCCTGCATTTAAGGAGAGACTCCTGGGGTATAATTATTTTTCAGGTTGCCTTAATGAAATCATTTAATCCTTCCCCAGAGTGTATAATTCTATTTATAGGAACACATAGCATATTTTTATTGTTCATGTTTATATCCCATTACTTTGATAGAATTTTTAAATAAAAATTATTGTACTGATAAAAGTATCATTCTAATTTGGAAAAATATTTTCAGAGCTGGCTTTCTAATCTATCATAAATGATAGATGAAAAGACTTTTGGAATTACTGATTTTCTAAAATAAATTTTTTAATATATATATACACACACTAGATTTTAATATATAATTAAGCATATTCTTAAGAAAAGGGTGTTTACATAAGAACTTAAATGTACTTTTTTCTCTCTATAAATTTTACTTTAAGTCTTTGCTGCAGTTAAAATTGTTTAGGCTATTACCTTTTGTTTCCTTGGTGTCTTTTCAGATTTAGACATAGTAGATTTTTCAACTACCTTTTTTTGTTTCACCATTTTTCTTCCTCTCATTACTTTTCATCTGGTCTTCAGATTCTAATCCCAGCCTTCCTCTTCTGATTTTTGACCTCTGGACTTCTGTAGTTAGCACATTTATTCACAATATGGATTTATTAGCAAACTTTATTCTGTAACCTTTGTATTTTCTAACCATTGAGTAATGGTATGTTTTTGCAAAATTTCTCTTTCAAGGTTATGTGCAAACACAGAGCTCTCCTTTTGCTCGGGGAAATATATTTTGTGAGCCTCCAACTGAACTTCAGATTAAACAGCAAGAATTATACAAGAATTTTCTTCGTTTTCAGGTGAAGTGCTTATTTTATCATAGTTTGAAAGTTTTGTTAGAATTGTAATAAATTAAACTTGCAAAGATTTTATTCATAGGATAAAGAATAAATTCTAAAATACCTCCACAGTTATTTAAGATATCTCATTTACATCAGATATAGGTAGTATAAAATGATATTATTTCATTTATATCTGAAAAAGGAATATGGAGACATGTTAGGCATGCCAGTTGTCTTACTCTTTTCTAAACTTCATTAAATCATTAATTGTTAAAGAATGCTGACATACCTAAAACTGACTTAATAAAATATTCACTTAGTAGGCATAGAATGAATATTTCTAGATGCTTGTGTTAGTAGAAAATCAATAATTTTTTTCCAAATGATATATTCTTGGCTCAGTATAGTTTGTAAATGATTAAAAATCAGATATAATCACATTTTGCAATTATTTACCTCATTTATGTATATAAGCAAATAGCATTTAAAAATAGTAAAAATGCCCAAAGGAAGACACTTGAGTATCAAGGGTTTATTAAGCAAACAGAATTATTGAATACCCATACTATGTCTGCTCCTGTGTTGAATACTAGGGGTGGAGCCTGAGGTGAAAGATAAAATTTGATAAAATATTTGCAGGACCCGTGAAGCACCTTTGTATTATACAGTTTGAAAACAACTTACCTAGATGATAGCTTTCCTCTTTTCTCTTGAACTGCTGTGTAGCATTTTTGTTGGAATGGCATTTCTGTGGATTTCTTAGGTGTGTAATCCATTTATGATTGTGACCCTTAATGGAGAAGTGACTTTGTGATTGTGATTTTTTTTTTTTTTTTTGGTGGAATAGGAAGAAGGGGGAACTGAGTGTTAAATGTGAGGTTTTGTTGTATAGATCATAATTGAGCTTTTGTCTGGGTATACTGTACTTGAAGAAGTGATTATGTTTACCCTGTTAGTACTAAATATTAGGATTGTGCATATTTAATAATGTTGTTTGAAAAAAAGTGTTGGAAGTAGCCCTCACATGTAAAATCATAGGACATGTAAGAAGAGTAAAGGTTTTAGAGCTGAAAAGATTGATAACACTGGATATAACAACCTTGAAACTAGACGAAATGTAGACAAGAACAATGAAAATAATATGAATAGCCATAACCATTTTATTTAAAAGTAACTAAAATCTATTGATAACCTTAAAACCAGCATCCTGAATTCCCAATACCTTTGCTGCCATTCTTCTCTGCCTCATTCATGGAGGATGTAAACTATATCTCAGGGTCCTTTTCCTTTCAGATCTTAGACTTTGCCTTAGAATATTTCTCCAGAGTACTCAGCACTTTAGGCCCCAGGTGACATTCAAGATGAAACTTAATTATGAATCCTCGTGGCTAAGATACTTGTTTACCTTACCACTTGCCAGTAGATAGGAAAGAAGAAAGGGCATTCTGGGGAAGGGGTTCTTGCATAAGGAATGATTAAATGCTAAAATACTACACTGTTGTTTCAGGATACTAATCAAGCCAAGGAACTTTGAGACATAATAATAATGATCATTATAAAGTAATATAATCATGAGTTATTTACTGGATATGTGTAAACAGGAGGAGTTTTTATTTTTTTACATACATTGTTTCACTTCAGTTCTTTAAGCCTCCTTGGAGAGGGAGACATTAATAACTCTTTCTACCAGATGACAAAACTGAGTAAGAATGTCTCCTTAAAGTCACTCAGTGAGTAAGTATTTGGTAGAGCTGGAATTTTACTCAAATCTCAATATTACATCATGTAGCCTTCCTAATAAAATATAGGAAGCTGGAGAATTTATGAACTTAAAAAGAGGGTATCAATGTTGAATTCATAGTATACAAGAAAATATTACATGGTATTCTAACTTTCATTAGTTTTTCAAAGTAATAACTGGGTTTAATTATTTAGATTGAGGAAAAGAAACAAAGAGAGGAAGCAGAGCGGGAGAGACTGAGAATTGCAGAAGAAAAAGAAGAAAAACGGCTTGCAGAACAGAGAGCACGAATCCAGCAAGAGTATGAAGAGGAACAGGAAAAGAAAAGGGAGAAAGAGGAGGAGGTGCATTTTTCCCTACTTTCTTTTACTACTTAACCTGGAAGTGAAATCTTTATTTTGACTTGGAAAGGTATTACAGAGGAGAACAGTCCTAGAGTACATTTAGAAAATACCAGAGCAATATCCATTTATTGGATACTATTTTATTAAAGTGGAAGACTAAGAAAAGGGATAAATGATGACTTTTTTAAGCCAAAAATTAGTTTAGGCTGACCAGGATGTTATAAAAAGATGACTAATGCTTTATTATTAAATAGCTTCTTTTTGTTAAAGACCACTGTATCATCTGTATCTTTAATTTTATCTCTTTATTTCAGACAAATAAGACAGCAGATATTTGAATGGACTATAGAATGTGTGTATGGAGTGTGTATTTTTCTCTTTATTTTAAAGCAAAGGCTAAAAAATGAAGAGCTTATTCGATTAGCTGAGGAAAGACGAAAAGAAGCAGAAAGAAAGAAGAAAGAAGAGGAAGAAAAACATAATCTGCAGCTTCAGCACTACTATGCACGAGAAAATATAATCGGGGAAGAAACAAAGGTAATTTTCAGACAAAAGTGTCAGTTAAACCTGTAGTTTACACCACTTTCACTGTGGCCTTGTTAGCAAAAGCAAAAGAGTGGAGGAGATGCTTTTGTCCCTCCCTTCCATCTTGCTACTTCATCTGGATGCAGCACACCGAACTTCCTGTATAGATCATGTCACTGTGCTTTGCTGCCCTTTTCCTCCCAGTGAATGTGAAGGGTTTACTTACCTTAGTCATTCTTAATCTTGTTCCCATGGTCTATGGAGTAGCACCTGGCCAGCTATTCATGATAAGAGTAATACAGAAATGGAAAGTAAGTGGAAACTTTTGTAGCAATTTGTCAAAGTAATTATATGTCTGTTGGATCTGATAAAAAAGTTGGACTTGAATTGTGTAATGTCTTTTTAAAAATTTTCATGTATTTAGTAAGTCATTTTTACTGTTCTATACTTTTATCCTTGATGGATTGGAAATTAAAAAAGAAACTGGTGGCTCACAGTGGACTGGTTTGAAGTCCATATCTGAGCCACGTTGATACTCACTGTTAGGTGTGTGGTGGATCAAAGTTTTCAGACAGAGGTTTTCTCTCTAGGAAGCCACTTATGAAGCTCCAGTTTACACCCTTGCTCATATTTCAAAGCTATATATATATATTTTTTTTTTTTTTTTAAAGATTTTATTTATTTGACAGAGAGAGAGACAGCCAGCGAGAGAGGGTACACAAGCAGGGGAAGTAGGAGAGGAAGAAGCAGGCTCATAGCGGAGGAGCCTGATGTGGGGCTCGATCCCATAACGCCGGGATCATGCCCTGAGCCGAAGGCAGACGCTTAACCACTGTGCCACCCAGGCGCCCCTCAAAGCTATATTTTAAATTTTATATGCATAAGTATCACTGGGGATTTGTTAAAAATGCATCTTCAAGTCTTACCTATAAAGTGTCTGATTTTAATAAGTCTGAGGTAGTCCAGGAATCTACATTTTACATCCATTCTTAGGGGTTCAGATGTAGTTGGCCTGTGGACCACACTTTGAAAAACTCTGTATGTGCTATAGGTTTAGCCCAATTTAATTTAAGAAAATGATTTTCAGAAATTTAGATTATTTCTCCTAAGCAGCATTCACAAAAAGACTACTTTTAACCAGTGGGCTCTTCTGTATTTATGATGTGGTTTGGTACACTATTCAGTGTGTAACCTATTATAGACAATGTGAGCCATTTTTGATGGGTTCAGATAAACTATTTGATTTCTCACCCCAGGATATTATGGTGATAGAACTAAGTGTTTGCAGTTAGAATCTGCTGAAACATTTTTTAAAAGAGAATTTATAAGTAGCACCTGTGTTTTTTGTTTTATTTATTTGCAGTGTTCTAGTAATGTTAGGCAATACCCTTCATTCTTAAAGTTGGATATATATTTGTTCTGCCTTTTAAAATATTATTCAAATGTCATTCATTTTTTAAATTAATAGCATTAATATTTTTAGAGCCATGTTAGTCTTATAGCAAAATTGAGTGGAAAACACAGAGAATATTTTCTTGTAAAATTATTTAAAAATGAAAGATAATTGTTAGTTTTCCACAATTGTGTTTCTGCCAATTTGTTATGTTTAAGAGAAAATGCTTTCCTTAGGAATATACAGTTTTATGACTGTTCTAGTTCAGTTGTAAAGTACCAGAGTTTTAAACCAGCTTTGTTCCATTTAATGTATTTTTCTCTCAGTGATGAAGTTATCATTGCTGGCGTAACTTTTCTTTTATTTATATATGCCTGATAATATATTTTTGTCCATTTTCTTAGTTTTTACTTTGCGTCACCATTTGTTTTTTATTTAGCTTATATATTTGGTTTGTTGAATTTGGTTTTATGGGTTTTTTTTAACTCAGTTTTTTATCTGATCGGAGAATTATGATCTTTTGAACAGTGATACCTAAATCCATCTATTTTTATCGTACCCAATATATTTGATCATGTTAATTGAATTTCTGACTTTTTTGTTTGTTTATGCTTCCTTGATAGTTGTTTTCTCACTACGTGAAGTATGCTTTGTTTGCTTCATCCTCTGTGGTCCTTTAGAAGGTTTAGTTTGTCTTTATAAATCTGCTTGTGGTCATCTAGGGGTTTTAAAAGAAAAGATTTTCTCATATATTTCTAATTTTGTCAAAGTCACCAGTGAAAGTAATATTTGATTTTGTACCATGCAAAATGAACAATTTAATATCCATACATATACTCTGGTCTAGGTGTGTGTGTTGTGTTTTTTAACCAGATAATTATTATTGCATTTTGTTGGGAATTTTTATGTTTTTTGCATTTTGATTTTAATGTGATGTTGGAAACTGTTAACTTTATCACACTGTAAACTGAAACCCTCTTTTATGTCTTATGGAGACAGAATGCTATTGTGATCTGGAAAATTCCCTCATCATGATGCTCTTGGTGATAAGGGATCTAGGTTTTAGAGGTTGATTTATATTATTTTCCAGAGATGAATTTTTGCTTTTTGTTTTGTCCTATTTCTTTTTGTTATTAAGACAAGTGTTTACCTTAGGTCTATTTTTTGTTTTTGTTGTTTTCCTAATATTTGGTATGCTGTTGCTTTACTTAAGTTTGTTGAAATTTTTTGTCCTGAGAGTCCTTTGGTTTTTAATAAACATAAATTGATTTTGATATTGTTATCATAACTGATGTTTTTGATCTTACATAATTGAATTTCTGACTTTTTTTTGGTAAAAAGTATTTTACTAAATAAAAGCAAAAGCATTTTGAACTTCCTAAATGGTCTTGTTAACTATTAGGGGTGTTTGTGCACACAGGTGCATATATATGTATACATACACATATGTGTGTGTGTATATATACATATGTGTTTATATTGTATGTGTTTGCATGTGTATATATACACATACATATATATGTATAATTTTTCCCCCAGCGCTTGAGACAGCCTTCTCCTGTAGTTCCTGCTCTTCAGAACAAAATTGCAAGTAGACTTCAAAGACCTCCTTCAGTTGACAGCATTATAAGTTCCTTTATTCAGGTATATACTTTTTCTTTTGATTTGTTAATCTTAGCTAAGTTATTTTAGGTGAATTTAGGGAATTGAGTGAGTTTTTTTTATTCATCATATTTAGCTGTTTACATTTTTTCAGATCTGAAATACAGATAATGTTTGAATTTATTTGTTGCATCAGCTGTAACTGATAATACTTGGTGCCATGAAGTGTAAATTCTTTTGACAGATTATAATTAAGCAAATGGTTTGTATCCAGCCCTCTCAAGAAGGCCTTTTCTTTGATAATATATTGTCTGGCTAGCTATATTTATGCTAATGAAGTCCCTTATGCTTTAGACTGAGCTATGATCAAAAGAATGCTGGGGAAATGTTCCAGAAGTGTTGATCCTTGAGTTGACTCGTGAAGAATAAGTAGGAATTTTCAGTAAAGAGGAGGAGGAGATGTGCAAAATCATGGAAGGAAGTGTAATCCGTATGGCACACATGGAGAAGAATACAACATGATTTGCTCTGGCCTCATAATGCCTGACCAGGGTGACAAAAGAGGTGGAGGTCAAGACATAAGTAGGATGTTGTATGGAGTTTGACTTTATTCCCATAGAAGAGTAGATACCAAATGAACCAATTACCAGAATAGACAAAGCAAATGTTAGAACATTGTCCTGAATCCCACCCTCTGAGATTCCGATTTAGTAGGTCTGTGGTAGATAATGAACGGGGATGCTTTGTAATACTTTCAGTAGGAGAATGACATGTTATAAGTTGGAGAATGGCCCTATTTGTCTTAAATAATGTTCTCAGGCACTGGTGTGGAGATGTATTTTAGAAGCTGGTAAGACCATAAACATGGAGAGAAGTTACAGTGGTTTTTGGAGAAGTGCATTTGTGAGACTTTCAGGACTTAAAGGCAGTGACATTAAGAACTGAGAATGGGTGACAAATTCAAGACCTACTCAAGAGACACAAATAATGGCATTTACAGACTGTGTGTGTGGGGTGTAGGCATCAGTGACAACTTTCCAGTTTCTTATGAGATTTATATAGAGTGGGTGGTTGAAAATATGGGTTGTGGGTAAAGAAGGAGCTCTGGACTGGTTTTGTAGATTTGGAAGCCATTAACATTGTTCCTCGTCAGATTAATACAATTGTCTAGGAATAGTTTGGGGGAAGAAAGGAGGGCTGAGGATGGAACACCAGGGAATTAAATATTTAAGAAACAGAGAAAGGAAATAGAGACAGAGAAAGTGACAGAGAATGGCTATATCAGTTGGTACTGGCCAAGTAAAACAAGGGTGTAAAATGCCCATTGAATGTGTCACTTGGGGATCACCTGGTTACTTTGGTGAGAGCTGTGTTAGTGGAGTGATAGGGTATGGAAGCAAAGGCAGTAGCTGTGTGGTGAGGAGGGAATAGGCATGAGGAAGTAGACACCGTGTTGTACCTATTCTTCTTGAAAGGATGGCTGTAGAGGGAAGTAGAGAAGGGACAGTAGATAGTGATGGAGGAGATAAGAATTTTTTTTAAGAAGGAAGGGTTTTTGTTTTTTGCTTTTTGCTTTTTTTTTAAGATTTTATTTATTTGAGAGAGAGCACAACACGGGGAGGGTCAGAGGGAGAAGCAGACTCCCCCCTGAGCAGGAAGCCTGATGCGGGACTCGATCCTGGGACTCCAGGATCATGACCTGAACCGAAGGCAGCCACTTAACCAACCGAGCCACCCAGGTGCCCCAAGAAGGAAGAGATTTTTAAGCATAAGCTGAGAAAAGAGTGATGGGAGGAGGTGGGAGTCACTTAACAGGTGCAGAGAACAGGTGATGGGATTGTCTTTGTCTTCCCATTGTGATGGGAAGGAAAAATACATGTAGGTAAGTATATAGGTAGGACAGTGGAAAATCTGGTTTCTTTTACATATAGTTACTTCATAAAATTATTCTTTTCAAGCTTCTGAGTAGGGAAGACATACTGAGTATATCTTTGTTATGATTGTTAAACAGGAAAATTCCATATCCAGGGCACAGTCTCCTCCGGTACCTGCCAGGCGAAACCAGCTCCGTGCAGAAGGTAGAGTTAATTATTAAGTCTGTAACCTGTAATACTTCCCTTTTAAGCTTTTTATTTTGAAATAATTATAGACTCACAGAATGTTGCATAAGAGCATAGTGAAGTCCTGCGTACCCTTCCTGCAGCTTCCCTCAGTGGTACTATCTTATATAAAACAATAACCAGGAAATTGACATCGGTATGTTCTATGGACCTCCATCAGGTCTCACAATTTTAACACAAAGTAATTGATATGTGTTTGTGTGTGGTTCTGTGCATTTGTATTATGTATAATTTGTGCGACTACTGCACAATCAAGGTATAGCATTGTGGTATCAGGGGCGCCTGGGTGCCTCAGTGGTGAAGTGTCTGCCTTTGGCTCAGGTCATGATCCCGGGGTCCTGGGATCAAGCCCCACATCAGGCTCCTTGCTCAGTGGCAAGTCTGCTTCTCCTTCACACTCTGCCACCTCCCCTGCTCATGTTCTTTCTATTAAATAAATAAAATCTTTAAAAAAAAAAAACAAACCGTGGCATCACCACAAAGGAACTCTCTTGTGCTGCCTCTTTATAGTTGTACTCTTCCCACCCCAAGAATATTTTTTAAGTCTGGTAGTTCCTGTATCTTATTGATATTCATAAATACGATCTGTATTTATAAAACATTAAAAATAACTCATAAAAATGTGTCTCTGAGCATTTTAGTTTTGTGATAAGTCAGGTTGTGTTTTGAATGTTTAATCTTCTGTTCTTATACCTGTCTTATCTTTTACTTATTAATGTGGATTTGAAGAGGAGAAAAAAAATGTAATTATGGAGTTATCAGAAATGAGAAAACAGCTTCGTAGTGAAGAACGGCGTCTACAAGGGCGGTTGCTACACATGGACAGTGATGATGAAATTCATATAAGGCAAGTTTCAACTTGCGTTTTTTGTTTGTTTTATTGTTCTTGTGTTCAGGAAAAGGAATTATACGTGAATCAGAACCTATCCAGTAATTCTACAGTTTTGAAACAGGATTAATGAGTCTTTATTGTAAAATCACATTTATTAGAATGGATAGTTAGAAAAGTTTTGAGAAAAGTTTTTAACAGATTGTTGGTGAAATTGTAATATTGAAATATATTTTCCCCCAAAAGAAATATAGTTAAATAATTATATCCTAGTGGCGGGACTCAGTGCAACTAATGCAAAGTAGTATATGATTTATTAAGTCTGTTTGTGTTTGTAGTATGTGGTAGGTTTTCTTTTTCTTTCCTTCTTTCTTTTCTTTTTTGGCAAAGTGGCTTTTTCTTTAACCAATATGCTTTTACTCTTTAAATTTTTTTTCATTTAAATTCAGTTAATTAGCATACAATGTATTATTAGTTTCAGAAGTAGAGGTCAGTGATTCATTAGTTTTATATAATACCAAGTGCTCATTACATCATGTGCTCTCCTTAATGTCCATCACTCAGTTACCCAGCCCCCCTCCCCTCCAGCAATCCTCATTTTTTTCCGAGTCTTCTGGTTTCTCTCCCTCTCTGATTTTGTCTTATTTTTTCCTGTCTTCCCCTATGATCTTCTGTTTTGTTTCTTGAATTCACATATGAGTGAGATATCATGATAATTGTCTTTCTCTGATTGACTTATTTTGCCTAGCATAATGCCTTCCTGTTCTATCCACGTTGTTGCAAATGGCAAGATTTCATTTTTTTTTTGATGATTGAATAATCCATTATATATGTATATCACATCTTCTTTATCAAATGCCTTTTCTGCATCTAGTGAGAGGATTATATGATTGTTGTCCTTTCCTTACGGATGTTGAACCACTGTTACAGCCCAGGAATAAAGACCACTTGGTCATGGTGAATAATCCTTTTACTATACCTTTGGATCCTATCAGCTAGTATCTTGGTGAGAATTTTGGCATCCATGTTCATCAGGGATATTGGTCTGTAATTCTCCTTTTTGGTGGGTTCTTTGTTTGCTTTTGGAATCAAGGTGATGCTGGCCTAACAGAACGACTTTGGAAGTTTTCCGTCCATTTCTATTTTTGGAAACGGCTTCAGAAGATTAGGTATTAGTTCTTTTTTAAATGTTTGGTAGAATTCTCCTGGGAAACCATCTGGCCCTGGACTCTTTTGTTTGTTGGGAGATTTTTGATTCCTGCTTCAGTTTCCTTGCTGGTTATGGGTCTGTTCAGGTTTTCTATTTCTTCCTGGTTCAGTTTTGATAGTTCATATGTCTCTAGGAATGCATCCATTTCTTCTAGATTGCTTCATATTGCTTCATCCATTTCTTCTAGATATGCTTCATGGCATATAGTTGCTCATAATACGTTCTTATAATTGTATTTCTTTGGTGTTGGTCATGAGTTCTTTCATTCATGATTTAATTTATTTGGGTCCTTTCTCTTCTCTTTTTGATAAAAGGGGTTTATCAATGTTATTAATTCTGTCAAAGAACCGGCTCCTAGTTTCGTTGATCTGTTCGACTGTTGTTTTGGTTTCTAGTTCATTGATTTCTGCTCTAATCTTTATTAATTCTCTTCTCCTCGTGGGTTTAGGCTTTATTTGCTGTTCTTTCTCCAGCTCCTTTAGGTGTAAGGTTAGGTTGTGTATTTGAGACCTTTCTGGTTTCTTGTGAAAGGCTTGTATTGCTATATACTTCCCTTGTAAGACCATTTTTGCTACATCCCAAAGATATTGAACAGTTGTATTTTCATTTTCATTTGTTTCCATGAATTTTTAAAATTCTTCTTTAATTTCCTGGTTGACCCATTCATTCTTGAGTAGGATGCTCTTTAGCCTCCATATCTTTGAGTTCTTTCCAACTTTCCTTTTGTGATTGAGTTCCAGTTTCAAAGCATTATGGTCCGAAAATATGCAGGGAATGTCCCAAACTTTTGGTACCAGTTGAGACCTGATTTGAGACCTAGGATGTGATTTGTTCTGGAGAATGTTCCATGTGCACTGGAGAAGAATGTGTATTCTGTTGCTTTAGGATGGAATGCTCAGAATGTATCTGTGAAGTCCATGTGGTCCAGTGTGTCTTTCAGAGCCCTTGTTTTCTTGTAGATCATCTGCTTAGATGATCTGTCCATTGCAGTGAGTGGGGTGTTAACGTCCCCTACTCTTATGTAGTATTATCAGTGTGTTTCTTTGATTTAGTTATTGATTGCCTTATATATTTGGCTGCTCCCATGTTAGAGACATAAATATTTACACCTATTAGATCTTGTTGGATAGACCCTTTAATTATGATACAGTGTCGTTCCTCATCTCTTATTACAGTCTTTGGTTTAAAATCTAATTTGTGTGATAATAAGAATTGCCACCCCAGCTTTCTTTTGCTGTCCATTAGCATGATAAATGGTTTTCCATCCCCTCACTTTCAACGTGGAGGTGTCTTTGGGTCTAAAATGAGTCTCCTGCAGACAGTAAATGGATGGGTCTTGCTTTTCTATCCAGTCTGATACCCTGTCTTTTGATTGGGGCCTATAGCCCATTTATAAGCAGAGTAACTATTGAAAGATATGGATTTAGTGCCCGTTTCTGTATATATTGTCTCTGTTCCTTTCTGGCCTGTGTTACTTTTGGGCTCTCTCTTCGTTTAAAGGATCTCCTTTAATATTTCTTCCAGGGCTGGTTTAGTGATCACAAATTCATTTAGTTTCTGTTTGACCTGGAAGCTTTTTATCTCTCCTTCTATTTTGAATGACAGCCTTGCTGGATAAAGTATTTTTGGCTGCATATTTTTCTCTTTTAGCACCCGGAATATATCATGGCAGTCCTTTCTGGCCTGCCAGGTTTCTGTGGGTAGGTCTCCTGCCAGTCTAACATTTTTACCCTTGTAGGTTATGGACCTCTTGTCCTGAGCTCCTCTTAGAATTTTCTCTTTGTCTCTGACATTTGCAAGTTTCACTATTATATGTATGTCGAGGTGTAGACCTATTTTTACTGATTTTTGAGGGGGGTTCTCTGTGCCTCCTGACTTGAATGCCTGTTTCCTTCCCTACGTGAGGGAAGTTCTCCACTATAATTTGCTCCAACATACCTTCTGCCCTCCCTTTCCTCTTCTGGGATCCCAATTATTCTAATATTGTTTTGGTTTACGGTATCACTTATCTCTTGAATTCTCCTCTCGATATCCAGATGTTGTTTATCTTTCTCTTTCTCAGCTTCTTTATTCTCCATCATTTTGTCTTCTATATGACTAATTCTCTCTTCTGCTTCATTTATCCTAGCAGTTAGGGCCTCCATGTTTTTTTATTAGTCTCATTAATAGCCTTTTTAATTTTGACTTGATTAGATTTTAGTTCTTTTATTTCTCCAGGATAGGCTTTCCTAGTGTCTTCTATGCTTTTCATAAGCCCAGCTAGTATCTTTATAATTCTTATTTTGAACTCTAGTTTCAATATTTTACTCATGTCCATACTGATTAGGTCTCTGTCATTACTGCCTCTTGTTTTTTTCTTTTTTTTGATGAGTTTTTTCATCTTGTTATTCTGTCAGAGAAGAATAGATGAACAAAAGAACAAAGTACTAAAATGGCAACGAAAGGGGCACCTGGGTGGCTCAGTCATTAAGCATCTGCCTTCGGCTCAGGGTGTGATCCCAGGTCCCATGGGGCTCCATGCTCCGCTGGAAGCCTGCTCCTTCCTCTCCCACTTCCCCTGCTTGTGTTCCCTCTCTCACTGGCTGTCTCTATCTCTGTCAAATAAATAAATAAAATCTTAAAAAATAAATAAATAAAACGGCAACAATGACCCCAGAGAAATATACACTAAACGAATCAGAAGAGATGTTAAACCAGAAAAAATAAAAATAAAAGAGAGTGTGGAGAGGAGTTAAGATGGTGGAGCAGTAGGGGTCCCCTTTTTCAGCTGGTCCCCTGAGTCGAGCTGGATAGGTACCAGACCATCCTGAACACCCACGGAATCAGCCTGAGATGTAGGAAGATACACCTGGATTTATACAAATGAACATTCCCAGGACTGAGTATTGAGGTACGAAGCGGGGAGCCGTGAAACCATGCACAGATATTGGAAGATAAACGGAAGGGGGAGGGAGCCGATGCGCTTGGGCGCCGGGAAGCGGTAGCCACCTGCACTGGGGAGCAGGCGGACTCGCGGACCAGCACCCACGAGAGAGCAGACTGAGACGTGAGCCTGGGAACGCACGCGACCAGTCTGAAAACCGGAGCCCTAGAGTGCGCGAGAACCACACTGAAACGGAGCTCTGGAGCGCGCGCGGGGGCGGCTGGCGGTGTTAGAAACACAAAGGACAGAGATGTGCCGGCCCTGGAAGTGAGGGCTGGGACGCCGGCTGTGGGGCACACAACCCGGGATGCTGCAGGGTTTTTAGCAGCACCAACAGAAACAGAGTTAAAGAGGCCAGAAGAGCTCAGTGGAGAGAGGACTGCAATCTCTCTGTTCTGAGACAGAGGCTGGGATTTGACCACTGCTGCTCTGACTCTCAGAAGAGTCATAGCAAACTGCCAGGGAAAGCCGGCCAGAGAACAAAAGCCTGGAAATACTGGCTCACAGTGTGCCCATCCCCATCCCCCCTCGCATGGGACAGGGAGACTCTACCCAAACAGGGTTGCCTGAGTATCAGCGTGGCAGGCCCCGCCCCCAGAAGGCAGGCTGAAAAATCAAGAAGCCCACATCCCTAAGGTCCCTATAAAACAAGAGCACACTGCCTGAGTCCTGGTCAATAATTTGGGCTCTGGACAACCCCTTAACCTCTCCTCATCAGAATGACGAGGAAGAGAAATCCCCCCCAGCAAAGAAAAGATAATGAGTCTGTAGCCTCTGCCACAGAACTGATGGATATGGATATAACCAAATTATCAGAAATGGAGTTCAGAGTAACAATGGTCAAGATGATGTGTAGACTTGAAAAAAATATTAATGAGAATATAGAATCTCTAAGGGTGGAAATGAGAGCAAATTTGGCAGACATTAAAAATGCTATGAATCAAATGCAGTCAAAACTAGATGATCTGACAGGCAGGGTAAATGAGGCAGGAGAACGAATTAGTGAATTGGAGGATGGGATGGTAGAAGAGAAAGCTAAAACAGAAACCTGGCTCAAAAAAATCCAATCTCAAGAATGTAGGTTACAGGAGATTACTGACTCAGTGAAATGCTCCAATGTCAGAATCATCGGCATCCCCGAGGGGGTGGAAAAAGAGAAAGGTTTAGAAGAGATATTTGAACAAATTGTAGCTGAAAACTTCCCTAATCTAGCAAAGGAAACAAGCATTCGTGTCCAAGAGGCAGAGAGGACCCCTCCCAAGATCAACCGCGACAAATCTACACCACATCACGTCATAGTGCAATTCGCAAATATTAGATCCAAGGATACAGTATTGAAAGCGGCCAGGGCAAAGAAAGTTCTCACGTACAAAGGCAAAAATATTAGGATTACATCAGACCTGTCTACACAGACCTGGAATGAGAGAAAGGGTTGGGGGAGCATTTTTAAAGCTCTTTCAGAGAAAAACATTCAGCCAAGGATCCTTTATCCAGCAAGGCTGTCATTCAGAATTGATGGAGAGATAAGGACCTTCCAGAATCGCCAGTCACTGACCAATTTCGTAACCATGAAACCAGCCCTACAGGAGATATTAAGGGGGTTCTATAAAAGTAAAAAGGCCCCAAGAGTGATACAGAACAGAAATTTATAATCTATAGAAACAAAGATTTTACAGGCAACATGACATCATTAAAATCATCTCTCTCAATAATCACTCTTAATGTGAATGGCCTAAATGCTCCCATAAATGACACAGAGTTGCAGA
>NW_024427107.1:17935455-17938837 GCF_017311325.1 Ursus maritimus
CTCTCCCACTTCCCCTGCTTGTGTTCCCTCTCTCACTGGCTGTCTCTATCTCTGTCAAATAAATAAATAAAATCTTAAAAAATAAATAAATAAAACGGCAACAATGACCCCAGAGAAATATACACTAAACGAATCAGAAGAGATGTTAAACCAGAAAAAATAAAAATAAAAGAGAGTGTGGAGAGGAGTTAAGATGGTGGAGCAGTAGGGGTCCCCTTTTTCAGCTGGTCCCCTGAGTCGAGCTGGATAGGTACCAGACCATCCTGAACACCCACGGAATCAGCCTGAGATGTAGGAAGATACACCTGGATTTATACAAATGAACATTCCCAGGACTGAGTATTGAGGTACGAAGCGGGGAGCCGTGAAACCATGCACAGATATTGGAAGATAAACGGAAGGGGGAGGGAGCCGATGCGCTTGGGCGCCGGGAAGCGGTAGCCACCTGCACTGGGGAGCAGGCGGACTCGCGGACCAGCACCCACGAGAGAGCAGACTGAGACGTGAGCCTGGGAACGCACGCGACCAGTCTGAAAACCGGAGCCCTAGAGTGCGCGAGAACCACACTGAAACGGAGCTCTGGAGCGCGCGCGGGGGCGGCTGGCGGTGTTAGAAACACAAAGGACAGAGATGTGCCGGCCCTGGAAGTGAGGGCTGGGACGCCGGCTGTGGGGCACACAACCCGGGATGCTGCAGGGTTTTTAGCAGCACCAACAGAAACAGAGTTAAAGAGGCCAGAAGAGCTCAGTGGAGAGAGGACTGCAATCTCTCTGTTCTGAGACAGAGGCTGGGATTTGACCACTGCTGCTCTGACTCTCAGAAGAGTCATAGCAAACTGCCAGGGAAAGCCGGCCAGAGAACAAAAGCCTGGAAATACTGGCTCACAGTGTGCCCATCCCCATCCCCCCTCGCATGGGACAGGGAGACTCTACCCAAACAGGGTTGCCTGAGTATCAGCGTGGCAGGCCCCGCCCCCAGAAGGCAGGCTGAAAAATCAAGAAGCCCACATCCCTAAGGTCCCTATAAAACAAGAGCACACTGCCTGAGTCCTGGTCAATAATTTGGGCTCTGGACAACCCCTTAACCTCTCCTCATCAGAATGACGAGGAAGAGAAATCCCCCCCAGCAAAGAAAAGATAATGAGTCTGTAGCCTCTGCCACAGAACTGATGGAT
Source organism: Ursus maritimus (assembly GCF_017311325.1). Classification (NCBI taxonomy): domain Eukaryota; kingdom Metazoa; phylum Chordata; class Mammalia; order Carnivora; family Ursidae; genus Ursus; species Ursus maritimus. The sequence continues at coordinate 17,936,630 of NW_024427107.1, forward strand.
ATGGATATAACCAAATTATCAGAAATGGAGTTCAGAGTAACAATGGTCAAGATGATGTGTAGACTTGAAAAAAAATATTAATGAGAATATAGAATCTCTAAGGGTGGAAATGAGAGCAAATTTGGCAGACATTAAAAATGCTATGAATCAAATGCAGTCAAAACTAGATGATCTGACAGGCAGGGTAAATGAGGCAGGAGAACGAATTAGTGAATTGGAGGATGGGATGGTAGAAGAGAAAGCTAAAACAGAAACCTGGCTCAAAAAAATCCAATCTCAAGAATGTAGGTTACAGGAGATTACTGACTCAGTGAAATGCTCCAATGTCAGAATCATCGGCATCCCCGAGGGGGTGGAAAAAGAGAAAGGTTTAGAAGAGATATTTGAACAAATTGTAGCTGAAAACTTCCCTAATCTAGCAAAGGAAACAAGCATTCGTGTCCAAGAGGCAGAGAGGACCCCTTCCAAGATCAACCGCGACAAATCTACACCACATCACGTCATAGTGCAATTCGCAAATATTAGATCCAAGGATACAGTATTGAAAGCGGCCAGGGCAAAGAAAGTTCTCACGTACAAAGGCAAAAATATTAGGATTACATCAGACCTGTCTACACAGACCTGGAATGAGAGAAAGGGTTGGGGGAGCATTTTTAAAGCTCTTTCAGAGAAAAACATTCAGCCAAGGATCCTTTATCCAGCAAGGCTGTCATTCAGAATTGATGGAGAGATAAGGACCTTCCAGAATCGCCAGTCACTGACCAATTTCGTAACCATGAAACCAGCCCTACAGGAGATATTAAGGGGGTTCTATAAAAGTAAAAAGGCCCCAAGAGTGATACAGAACAGAAATTTATAATCTATAGAAACAAAGATTTTACAGGCAACATGACATCATTAAAATCATCTCTCTCAATAATCACTCTTAATGTGAATGGCCTAAATGCTCCCATAAATGACACAGAGTTGCAGATTGGATAAAAAGTCATGACCCATCCATTTGCTGTCTACAAGAGACTCATTTTGAACCTAAAGATACATCCAGACTGAAAGTGAAGGGATGGAAAACCATTTTTCATGCCAATGGACCTCAAAAGAACGCTGGGTTAGCAATTCTCATATCAGACAGATTAGATTTTAAACTAAAGACTATAGTTAGAGAAACAGAAGGGCACTATATTATTCTTAAAGAATGTATCCAACAAGTGGATATGACAATGATAAATATCTATGCCCCCAACAGGGGAGCAGCAAGATACACAAACCAGGTCTTAAACAGAATAAAAAGACATATAGATAAAAATACGTTAATAGTGGGGGACCTCAACACTCTGCTATCAGCAATAGACAGATCCCCTAAGCAGAATATCATCAAAGAAACAAGAGCTTTGAATGCCATACTAGACCAGATGGACCTCATAGATATATAGATATATAGATATATATATATAGATATATATAGAACACTACACCCCAGAACAAATGAATACTCATTCTTTTCGAATGCACATGGAACGTTCTCCAGAATAGATCATATGCTGGGTCACAAAACAGGTCTCAACCGATACCAAAAGACTGAGATTATTCCCTGCATATTCTCAGACCGCAATTCTTTGAAATTGGAACTCAATCACAAGGAAAAATTTGGAAGAAACTCAAACACTTGGAGACTAAGAACCATCCTGCTCAGGAATGATTCGATAAACCAGGAAATCAAAAATCAATTTAAACAATTTATGGAGACCAATGAGAATGAAAACACAACGGTCCAAAACCTATGGGACACTGCAAAGGCAGTCCTAAGGGGAAAATACATAGCCATCCAAGCCTCACTCAAAAGAATAGAAAGATCTAAAATGCAGTTTTTATATTCTCACCTCAGGAAGCTGGAATAGGAACAGATGAATAGGCCTAATCCATGCACGAGAAAGCAATTGATCAAGATGAGAGCAGAGATCAATGAATTAGAAACCAGGAGCACAGTAGAGTAGATCAACAGAACTAGAAGCTGGTTCTTTGAACGAATAAATAAAATTGACAAACCACTGGTAAGACTTATCCAGAAGAATAGAGAAAGGACCCAAATTAACAAAATTATGACTGAAAAGGGAGAGGTCACAACCAACACCAATGAAATAGGAAGGATCATTAGAAACTTCTATCAACAGCTTTATGCCAATAAATTAAATAATCTGGAAGAAATGGATG
>NW_024427107.1:17938847-17963451 GCF_017311325.1 Ursus maritimus
TCATATCAGACAGATTAGATTTTAAACTAAAGACTATAGTTAGAGAAACAGAAGGGCACTATATTATTCTTAAAGAATGTATCCAACAAGTGGATATGACAATGATAAATATCTATGCCCCCAACAGGGGAGCAGCAAGATACACAAACCAGGTCTTAAACAGAATAAAAAGACATATAGATAAAAATACGTTAATAGTGGGGGACCTCAACACTCTGCTATCAGCAATAGACAGATCCCCTAAGCAGAATATCATCAAAGAAACAAGAGCTTTGAATGCCATACTAGACCAGATGGACCTCATAGATATATAGATATATAGATATATATATATAGATATATATAGAACACTACACCCCAGAACAAATGAATACTCATTCTTTTCGAATGCACATGGAACGTTCTCCAGAATAGATCATATGCTGGGTCACAAAACAGGTCTCAACCGATACCAAAAGACTGAGATTATTCCCTGCATATTCTCAGACCGCAATTCTTTGAAATTGGAACTCAATCACAAGGAAAAATTTGGAAGAAACTCAAACACTTGGAGACTAAGAACCATCCTGCTCAGGAATGATTCGATAAACCAGGAAATCAAAAATCAATTTAAACAATTTATGGAGACCAATGAGAATGAAAACACAACGGTCCAAAACCTATGGGACACTGCAAAGGCAGTCCTAAGGGGAAAATACATAGCCATCCAAGCCTCACTCAAAAGAATAGAAAGATCTAAAATGCAGTTTTTATATTCTCACCTCAGGAAGCTGGAATAGGAACAGATGAATAGGCCTAATCCATGCACGAGAAAGCAATTGATCAAGATGAGAGCAGAGATCAATGAATTAGAAACCAGGAGCACAGTAGAGTAGATCAACAGAACTAGAAGCTGGTTCTTTGAACGAATAAATAAAATTGACAAACCACTGGTAAGACTTATCCAGAAGAATAGAGAAAGGACCCAAATTAACAAAATTATGACTGAAAAGGGAGAGGTCACAACCAACACCAATGAAATAGGAAGGATCATTAGAAACTTCTATCAACAGCTTTATGCCAATAAATTAAATAATCTGGAAGAAATGGATGCCTTCCTGGAAACCTATAAACTACCAAGACTGAAACAGGAAGAAATTGATTTTTTAAACAGACCGATTAATTATGAAGAGATTGAAGCAGTTATCAAAAACCTCCCAAAAAACAAGACTCCAGGGCCTCATGGATTCCCCAGGGAATTCTTCCAAACATTCAAAGAAATAATACCTATTATCCTGAAGCTGTTTCAAAAAATAGAAACAAGGAAAACTACTAAACTCATTCTATGAGGCCAATATTACCTTGATCCCCAAACCAGGCAAAGACCCCATCATAAAGGAGAATTACAGACCGATATCCCTGATGAATATGGACGCCAAAATTCTCAACAAGATCCTAGCTAATAGGATCCAACAGCACATTAAAAGGATTATCCATGATGACCAAGTGGGATTCATCCCTGGGATGCGAGGGTGGTTCAACATTTGCAAATCGATCAGTGTGATAGATTATATCAACAAGAAAAGAGTCAAGAACCATATGATCCTCTCAATAGATGCAGAAAAAGCATCTGACAAAATACAACATCCTTTCCCGATTAAAACACTTCAGAGTGTAGGGATAGACGGTACATTCCTCAATCTCATAAAAATCATCTAAGAAAAGCTTACAGCAAATATCATTCTCAATGGGGAAAAGCTGGAAGCCTTTCCCTTAAGATCAGGAACACGACAAGGATGCCCACTCTTGCCACTATTATTCAACATAGTACTAGAAGTCCTTGCAACAGCAATCAGACAACAAAAAGGGATAAAAGGTATCCAAATCGGTAAAGAAGAAGTCAAACTGTCTCTCTTTGCAGATGACGTGATACTGTATATGGCAAACCCAAAAGTCTTCACCCCCAAACTACTAGAAGTTATAGAGCAATTCAATAATGTGGCGGGATACAAAATCAATGCTCAGAAATCAGTTGCCTTTCTATACACGAATGATACTGAAGAAAGAGAAATTAGGGAATCCATCCCATTTACAGTAGCACCAAAAATCATACGTTATCTTGGAATTAACTTAACCAGAGACATAAAGGATCTATATTCTAGAAACTACAAATCACTCTTGAAAGACATTGAGGAAGACACAAAAAGATGGAAAAGTATTCCATGCTCATGGATCGGAGGAATTAACATAGTTAAAATGTCCATGCTACCCAGAGCAATCTACACTTTCAATGCTATCCCGATCAAAATACCAATGACATTTTTCAAAGAATGGGAACAAACAGCCCTTAAATATGTGTAGAACCAGAAAAGGCCCCGAATCGCCAAGGAAGTGTTGAAAAGGAAAAACAAAGCTGGGGGCATCCCGTTGCCAGATTTCAAGCTATAAAGCTGCGACCACAAAGACAGCATGGTACTGGCACAAAAACAGACACATAGACCAATGGAACAGAATAGAGAACCCAGAAATGGACCCTCGGCTCTTTGGGCAACTCATCTTTGACAAAGCAGGAAAAAACATCCAGTGGAAAAAAGACAGTCTCTTCAATAAATGGTGCTGGGAAAATTGGACAGCTACATGCAAAAGAATGAAACTTGACCACTCTCTCACACCATACACAAAGATAAACTCCAAATGGATGAAAGTCCTTGATGTGAGACAGGAATCCATCAAAATCCTAGAGGAGAACATAGGCAGCAACCTCTACGACATCAGCCACAGCAACTTTTTTCATGACACATCTTCAAAGGCAAGAGAAACAAAAGAAAAAATGAACTTGTGAGGCTTCATCAAGATAAAAAGCTTTTGCACAGCCAAGGAAACAGTCAAAAAAACTAAGACGCAGTCCACGGAATGGGAGAATATATTTGCAAATGACACTACAGGTAAAAGACTGGTATCCAAGATCTACAAAGAACTTCTCAAACTCAATACACAAGAAACAAACAAGTCATAAAATGGGCAGAATATATGAACAGACACTTTCCCTATTGAAGACATAGAAATGGCTAACAGACACATGAAAAAATGTTCAAAATCATTAGCCATCAGGGAAATTCGAATCAAAACCACACTCAGATACCACCCTACGCCAGTTAGAATGGCAAAAATTGACAAGGCAGGAAACAACAATTGTTGGAGAGTATGTGGAGAAAGGGGATCCTTCCTACATTGTTGGTGGGAATGCAAGTTGGTACAGCCACTCTGGAAAACAGTGTGGAGGTCCCTTAAAAAGTTAAAAATTGAGCTACCCTATGATCCAGCAATTGCACTACTGGGTATTTACCCCAAAGATACAGATATAGTGAAGAGAAGGGCCATATGCACCCCAATGTTCATAGCAGCACTGACCACAATAGCTAAATTGTGGAAGGAGCCGAGATGTCCTTCAACAGATGACTGGATTAAGAAGATGTGGTCCATATATACAATGGAATATTACTCAACTATTAAAAAGAACGATTTCTCAACATTTGCTGCAACATGGATGGCACTGGAGGAGATAATGCTAAGCGAAGTAAGTCAAGCAGAGAAAGACAATTATCATATGGTTTCACTCATTTATGGAACATAAGAAGTAGGAAGATCAGTAGGAGAAGAAAGGGAAGTAGTAAGGGTGGGTAAACAGAAGGGGGAATGAAGCATGAGAGACTATGGACTCTGGGAAACAAACAGGGCTTCAGAAGTGAGGGGGGTGGGGGAATGGGATAGGTCGGTGATGGGTATTAAGGAGGGCACGTATTGCATGGTGCACTGGGTGTTATACGCAAGTAATGAATCATGGAACTTTACATCAAAAACTAGGAATGTACTGGATGGTGACTAACATAATATAAAAAAATGTTATTATTTAAAAAAAAGGGAACAATACCAGCTCATAAAAAAAAAGAGAGAGAGAGAAAGAGAGTGAGAGAATATAATCAGACAGGTGACCAGAACAGAGCAATATACTGGATCCTGTGTGTATTTTCGTCTGTTTGTTAGAAAATAGATTCCAAAATTGTAAAGAAAGAAAAACTTTATACGTGCAAAAATAAAATTAGATACAATCAAGTATAGAATTTAACTGTAAAAATGAAAATTAAAAGACAAAAAAAAGTATAAACAGACAGGTGAACAGAACAGAGCAATACGCTATATCCTGAGTGTATTTTGGTCTGTTAGAAGAAACTGAATCCCATAATTGTAAAGAAAGAAAAACTTTTGTATATATACAAAAATAAAATTAAATACAATGAAAGGATAGAATGTAAGTGTAACCATGAAAATTATAAAAGATTTTTAAAAAGAGTTGATAAAAAAATAGGAAAGTGGTTGAACAGTGAAAGAGCAAAAACATCAAAATTGAAAGACTAAAGAATCATGGCAAAAACCCCAAAAGTCCTGTATACTGTTTTCCCCCAGCGCCAGAGATTTATTGTTCTCTGTGATCTGTAAACTTGGTCTTGGCTGGTTGTTCTTGGTGATCTTCTGGGGGAGGGGCCTGTTTCCAAGTGCCTTTGCCCCCGGCGGAAGTGCATCGCCCTTGCCAAGGGTCCAGCTAAGGGAGCTGCTCGGTTTTGCTCTGTGTGGTTTTGTTCCCTGAGGGCTTTCTGCGCAGCTTTAGAGGATGAGAATGGAAATGGCGGCCTCCCAGTCTCCTGTCCCGGAGCCAGAGCTCGCGAGGCCCACTCCTCAGTGTGCCCTCACGGAGAAGCAGTCAGTCACATCTGTCTCCCTGGTCTCCGTCTGCACTCTTGTGCTCACTCAGCCTGGACTGAGTGTTTCTGTCTCAGGCGCGGGACCGCAATTGGAATCTCCAAACCCAGCAGCTCGTCTGGCGCACACTTGCTTACAGGGGAGAAAGTGGGGTCAGTGCTGCCGCTTGCTGGGCCCCTGCTCGAAGTGCAGTCGCCAAACTGGCGGTCTCCCACCTAGGTTTCTGCCACGTTTCACCACCTGAGCGAGCCCTTCAGGCAGGGCTGTCTCACTGGAGCCGCCTTCTAAAAGTTCAGCTTTTGTGCTTGGCTGCTGTTATGTTTCTGGTGTTGGCTTAGGTAGTCTCCCTCCTCCCTGCGATTTATCTTCGCATATATATAGAGCTTTGGATTCAGTTCTCCGCACCTCCTACCTTGCAGAAAGTGGTCGCTTTTCTATTTGTAGGGTTGCAGCTATTCTTTCCTTAGATCTCCGGTTGAGTTCACAGGTGTTCAGAATGATTTGATAGCTACTAGCTGATATTTAATATGGATATTTAATGAATAACCTAATATAAAACATTTAAATTGAGTGTTTTAACTGTCCTTCCTTACTGCGAATAATATATTTATGGAGATGACGGTGGTGGTGGTGGCAGTGGTGACAGATGTTGAGATGGGGAAGGAAGAACGAAGTAGCACTCACTTTCTTTTTTTTTAATACTTTATTAGAGAGAGCACAAGTGGGGTGGAGGGGCAGGGGGAGAGAGAGAGAGAAGCAGACTCCCTGCTGAGCAGGGAGCCTGACTCGGGGCTGGATCCCAGGACCCTGGGATCGTGACCTGAGCCGAAGGCAGATGCTTAACCGACCCAGCCACCTAGGCTCCCTGAAGTAGCACTTTCTTGAAGAAAACCCAGAAATACTAGCCCTAATCTTGAAATGATTAATAGGATTAGACTTAGTAAAAAATGAGTTGGGGGGCATACCATTCTTCCATCTCTATCTTAGAATGGACTGTTTTTCTCACCACGGAAACCGGTGGATGAGAATAATTGACTGATCTCAGTCCACGTGTACACAGGCAGATGGGTGCAGAAGGTGCTTTGTAACCTAATCTAAGTGGTAGGGAAGTCCATGCTGGGAAAGAGATTGTCGAAACAAGACTAGAAAATTATGAAGACATTCTTTTCACTTTCCCTTTTTTAGTCTTCTACAACATCAGGCACAGAATTTTAGTCCTTGAGGGGAAAATGGTATGGGAATGGAACACTTCAGAGTTGGAATAATCGCAGACGATTACATTTTAAAGCTATTTTTTTTTTTTTTACATTTTCCACCAACAATCTATTTTCTCAAATACTTATTTTCTAGCAAGATAACTTACAGACTATGAAACATGTCTGATCATTTTTGCCAAAAGGACTCATAAACTTTTTAAAGTAGTGTTCTTCAAACTGCAGATTGCAGTCTTTTGGTAGATTTTTAAAATCAATAAAGTGGATAACTACCACACTTTTTTTTTAAGGGAGTTTTTTTTTTTTTAAATAAATGATTTATTTTGGCATCATTTTAAAGAAAAGGTGCAGTCATAGTACGGAGTTTCCATATGCCCCTCACTCAGTTTTCCCAGTCGTTAACATCTTGTGTTACTAGAGTATGACTATCACTAAAAAGCTGATATTGAAACATTACTACTAAGTTCCAGACTTTCTGGAATTTTCTAGTTTTTCCGTTAATGTTCTCTTTCTGTTCCAGAATCTAATCAATATAGGGTACCACACTGCTTTTAGTTGTCATGTCTCCTCTGGTCTGGGCCAGTTTCTTAGTCTTTCCTTTGTTTTCATGACTGTGACAGTCTAGAGGGGTATTGGCCAGGTAGAATCCTGTAGAATATCTCCCAGTCTGGGTTTGTCTGAAGTTTACTCATCATTAGACTGGTGTTAAGGGTTTTTGGAAAGAACAGCACAGGGTGGATGGCCTTCTCATCACGTCATATAATAGGGGTATGTTACATCTACATGACATTCCTGGGGATGGGAACCTTCATCATTTGGTTAAAGTGGAATTTGCCAGGTTTCTCTACTGCAGTTACTATTCTTAGGACATGAATCAGTAAATTTGGCACACTCACAAGAATGGGTAGGAGGTAGGATTAAGCTCCATAGCCTGTAGAGGGGGATATATATATATATATTCTTTTGAATTCTTTTGAATTCTATATATAAATATATGTATAGAATAAATATATATAGAATATATATAAAATATATATAGAATACTTATATATATTTCTATATATAAATATATATATATTTAGAATTCTTTTGTAAGAAAGATTTGTCCCTTCTTGGGGTGCTTGAGTAGTTCAGTTGGTTGAGTGTCAGACTCAATTTCGGCTCAGTCATGGTCTTGGGGTCATGCGATTGAGCCCCATGTTGGGCTCCAAACTCAGTGGGGAGTCTGCTTCTCTCCCTCTCCTTCTGCCCCTCCCCCTGCTCATGCTCTCGCATTCTCTCTTTCTCTCTCTAAAATAAATAGATAAATCTTAAAAAAAAAATTTGTCCCTTCTCTTCCATTTATTTATTCAATTTTGTTTATTTATTTATATCACTTTTGTTTCATGTGTATTTATTTTGTACTTTGGGGTATAATCCATTGTCTATTTTTGGTATTCCAAGAGACACTCCAGGATCCTCTTGTATTTCCTCTACCCCAGCCCTTCTGAAGTCAGCCATTTCTCCAGGAAGCCATGGTTCCTCTTGGAGAATGGTATTTCGAAACCAAGCTCTGGATGCCGGATGTGCTTGCTGGGTGTCTTTGCTTCTGGGCCCTGTTAGTGGACAGAGCTAGATAATTTAATATATGTATGTGTACTAAGTCATAAACATATCTGTCATTGTTCCTGGTCTATCATTTTGTATTCATCTTAAATTTGTACTGATGTTTAGGACTCTAATCCAGTATGTGATAGGATTTTAATGTAGCAGCATAACCTCCAAGCATGTTCTGGCTAAGTAAACACAGAAAATTTTAAGAATACAGAATGGCTAGATAATGAAATGTTAGCCCAAGGTGGTAATTTTCAAGGACTAATTCTCTTTTATTTATCAACTATTTCTAAGTAATTGAGAGGTCAGTATAGTTTTTCTTTATTTACTTTTATGATGTTATAAATTATAAATGTCTTAACTATTGCAGCTTTGCATATTCAAATATGCATGTTTAATTCGGTGTAGCGGGTTATTGCCATTTATTTACTTTGTTTCGTTCATAAATTGAACACGGTACTCTCTTTTGGCAAACCAATATAAGAAAGAGAAACCAGGCAGCTTTTCAGTTTTCTCATTTGCAAGTGATAACAATAATTTCTACTCCGTGAGATTTTAGTGAAGCATAAATACTTGTATATATTTGAAAGTACCTTGTAAATTCTACATGCTAACTTAACTTACTAGAGAATGCATGTTAGATTGCCATCATTTAGCAAGCACTGGTTAAATACATTTACTTTGGTATAATTTTTAATATCTATCAATCAGAGACATCTCAGAGTTGATTCTTTATTCCAGTTTTTTAAATTGTTTCACAAAAAGAATCTCTTCTTCATTAAACTCACATTACTAAGCTCTTACTTTGTGTTAGGCACAAAACAAACACTAGCCAGCTCATATCCAATGAAGATCTAATAACCTAATTCCTAACTTGGCAGCCTATTTAACTTTTAGCAGAAATGGAAACTAGGCAGGAGTCCAGTTTAATGGCCTCCTAGAAGCCTTTTTAGTATTTGTTTTGCATTGTAATGAATCTGTGTTGCATTTCTTATCACCCAAGGTGGCTCACTATTTAGAGGTCTGTGTCAGCCTTGACGGGGGACTTTTGTGGCCCGTGTGACTCCTTATCCTCACCCCGAAAGGAAGCTCCAGGAGAGCAGTGGTATTGCCTTTTGGGATCCAAGCTGTTCCCATCTAGATGCTTAGGGAAGATTTAGTGAACAAAGAAATGAAGGCAGGAGTTGGGCCAAGTCTGACAGCTGTAGCTTAAAGCCTCGTTTTCAGAAATAGAGGGGGCCTGTCTAGTGCTGTGGGAATCACAGGTAGGTCTTTCTTTTCGGGGCGAGAGACACTGTCCCCCATCCCTTTCCTCTTCTTAGTCAGTCCCCCAAAGCCCTAGCAGGAAACTTCCTTATTACTAAGCCCCCTGCCTATTATGTTAACTTCCTAGGTACCACAGGAATAGAGTATTAAATTAACTAAGTAGGTACTGAGTTCCCTGAAAGCGTGTTGTAAAATTAGGGGAGACTGTGGTTAGTACCCATTATATTGGGCGGTGTATTAATACCATATTTCTCTGTATAATTTTTATTTTAGGCTGAGGGAAAGATAACATTTATTGATTACCTAACATATGTCAAGTACAATGCTGGGTACTTTACAGCGTACAACTTCACTTAATTAGAAGGACTAGACGTCATCTGCTTCGTACAGATGATGAAATCCAGGTCAAACTGCCAGTAAATAGCAGAGCTGGTCTTTGAATCTTAGTTTTGCTGACCTCAAAGACTATGGTCTTTCTATTATATGAACATTCTAAGGTAAAGCTATTTATTTTACTCTTCTGATAAAGTACTTTGCCTCAGAATATCTTGAAAGATTACACTGACCTTTACTATATTTTTTAATACAAGAGATTGAAATAACAGATATTAAAGTTTTGTAATATACTGTGATGTCAGATGCCAAATTTCTTGTACAGGGAGTTAAATGTGAATTCCTAATTCTCTTCTCATTGAAACACATTCACCAAAATTTGTCATCCATCTATAGGAAAAGAGACAGGAATCCCATGGATATATTTGACATGGCTCGGCATCGGCTGCAAGCTCCTGTGAGGAGACAGTCACCTAAGGGCTTAGATGCTGCTACTTTTCAGAATATTCATGACTTCAATGAGCTGAAAGATAGAGGTGAGTAGAATGCTGCTCTTTTAGATACAGCCTGTGTTCTACCTATGTTCAAGTATTTATTTGTATCCTTTTTCTAAAGTAAAGTTTCATTTAGGACACCTATTTTAAATAGTGATGAAGAAAACTTCTATATACTTTAGTTCTTCACTTTACCAATCCGGTAGATGAAACTTCTAGTTTGTCTGACTCTTTTCTTTTGGAGAGCATACAGCTGTTAAAGCCTCTCCCGAGTGGATTGCATCAGGTGACTAATGAGAAGAGTGGCACTTGTCATTAATGGATGGGGGACAGGGCAAACTGAGCTTAGGCAAGAGACTGAGAAGGAACAGCCAGAGTGACTGGAGAATGTGGTGTCCTGAAAGCTGAGGGAAGAGAGTGTGTCAAGAAGAAGGGATCGTGTAAGAGGAATATTGCTAAGTGTCCGTTGGATCAGAGGTCACTGGTGACCTCACATCTTTTCTGGTGGAATTAGGGCATCAGAAGCCAATTAACGTTGGAATGAAGATTGAGTAGGAGGCAGAGTGTCGGAGACAGTAAGCATAAGACAACCCCTGGTGGAAGCTTGGCTGGGAAGGGGAGGCGCGGAGGGTCCAGAGCTGGGGGAATGTGTGGGGTGCTAATGTGGAGGGCTGTGACGGGGTAAGACGTGTGTGTGTAGGGTACAGGAGAGAGAGGGAATGATGGGAGTAGGGTCCCTGAGTGACTCAGACAGAGCCGAAGGACGAGAGTTGAGATTTGATATAGTGCTTAGAAGGAGGAAAGCTTAGTAGGGAAATAGGATTACCAGGAGACATAGGGGCTTGGGAGACTGAAAATGTGTAGAAAAAACAAAATGTGGTTTATATGTGATTTTCCTTTTGGACCATTTAATAGAGCAGGTGTTGGAGTCGAGGTGGCAAATTGTTGGATGTGTGATCATATGACCTATACCAGATAAACCAGAATTAAACTTCTTTTCTTTTTACGGTTATAAGTAATATCTATTACTGAAAGTTTTGAAAACACAGATGAGGGGAAAATCACCTTAATCAAACCACCTAAATATAAACATGATTCATATTTCTAGTCTTCTTTCTGAGCCTATTTAAAACAAAAAAGTAAAACAAAAACAAGATATGACCATATTTAATTTTCTCTTTTGTTTTTCATTTAGATTTACAAGTGTCATCAATTACATTTACTGTTGTTTTTTAATGCTATCATATGGATAATTTACTATATGCCAGGCGTTGCATTAAACCAGTGGGTCTCAAAGTTTGGTCAGGGAACCTGTGCAGTCAGAACTGTTTTCGTTATAAACTAAGAAATTATTTGTCTTTTTCACATTTATTCTCACATGTGTGTACAGGTTTTCTGGAGGTTACACAACATGTGATAACTTCATTGTGTATTCTCATGTTTTAAAATTTCTTAGTTTTAATTTCTAATAAGGCTTGTCTGTGAGAGAAAGAGACATAGATAAAAGCTCCTTGGGGTCCTCAAAGAGTATGAAGAGATTGTGAGAACAAAAAAGGTTTTCACCATAAAATCGAGCCATTCGTTTCCCTGTATGATTTCCACAGTGAGTCCTAGTTCATGATATGACTCAGTTTTTGATAGTTTTCATTTTTACAGAGGGGAAACTGAGTCTGGAAGTTACCAAGTCAGGGTCCATCCAATCCAAGTTCATGTGTCCAGAGTGTCTTCTGTTAACTTTGCTCTCAACCATTTTCTAATTCTTACTCAACACGGTTCCCATGTTTTTTATTATATTGTACTATGACTTTATTTTGGTAGTTGTGATAATTTCTGATCATAAAGCTTTTTACATATCGAGGATCATTTCTTTAAATTATATTCCAACAGTATAATTAGTAGATCAAAGGGAATAATAGTTTCAAGGCTTTTTAAATGTGTGATCTATATTTTTGTTCTCAAGATTTAAAAATTAAATTTTAGCATTTTCATTCTGATCACTTGATACTCTTGAACTTGTGGCATAGATGAATTCTTAGATTGTCATTTCCTCCACTAATGACATCTCTCCTAAAGTTCCACCCAGTCTGCATTTATCTTGCTTTTTGTATATTTGCAAGGGTTAAAATATTAATTGGCCAATAACATTATGTTTTCATTTTTTCAATATATTTTAGGGATTGGCTGTGATCACAGTGTCTGATGGCTGCTTGAGTTGTAGCCCTGTGACTAACTGCTTGGCTATATCTGTACATAGTTGCCCAGCTGTGTGCTCTGGGGGGCATTTTGGGGAGTGGGGAGGTACGGATAGAGAATGCATAATACTACTGCTTGTCCTGAGGGGGGGTTCCTTTTAATGTTGATAAGTTTGTGTAAGGGCATTTACTTAAGGAATATTAATTTTGTGTTCTTGAGTTTTATAATTTTAATATCTTTTGACTTTGGTGATATTTTATTATTTTAATTGTTCCTTGATTTTGAAATTAAGTTACTCATATGTTATAGTAAAGTTTTATAGTCTCCTTTGGAAACAAGATTGAACTTAGCTCGTGCACACACGTGCTTGCGCTCTCTCTCTCTCTATATATATATATTAAATATTTTATTTATTTAACAGAGAGAGAGTGAGAACACAAGCAGGGGGCGTGGCAGAGGGAGAGAGAGAAACAGACTCCCAGCCGAGCAGGGAACCCGATGTAGGCCTTGATCCCAGGACCCCGGGATCGTGACCTGAGCTGAAGGCAGCTGCTCAACCGACTGAGCCACCCGGGCGCCCCTAGCTGTATATTTTTTGTATTAGATTCAGAAACACGAGTTGATCTGAAATTTATGTACCCGGATCCTCCAAGAGATCACCACACCTTAGAGATTCAGCAGCAAGCCCTGCTAAGAGAGCAGCAGAAGAAACTGAATAGAATGAAGATGCAGGAAGGTGCTGAAGGTAAGAAATAATCATTCCTATCTCAAATAGTATCAGTGGGTTGTTGTTTATTGTTGGCTTTTTTTCTCCTGGTATGGATTTCCCTCCACTGGCAGCTCCATGCTCACATGGCCATTTTGGCAGATAGTCCTAGAAAAGGACAGGTTCCTGGGAGGGCTCTGGTGGGCGGTGGCTGAGGTTCGTTATGCATGAGGGGGGGCCCAGGGAGGATTGAGTACCTCGGGTAGGCCAGGTGACATCAGCAGGAAGTAGGAACCAAGGGAAGGCGTGCTGGGCAAACACACCAGTGCCCTATGGGGCATTTCTTTGCCATGTGTGTCTGACAGGGTTTGGTACGGTGTAAAATCTGTTCGGTGAGACTGGGCTATGAGTGTGTGTTTGTACGATCAGCCGGTCGCAGGTACTTACTGAGTGCGTGTGGTGAGCACCAGTACTGCCCCGCATCCGGGGGATGTGGTGATGGATGAAGTACGCTACTGCTGTCAAGGAGCTTACGCTTTGTTGGAGGAGTTAAAGCTAAATAAGCATAAGTGTGCTGAATGCGGCAGAAGAGAAATCTAGGGAGTATGGGACTGGGGGTTAGGGAGCACCTGATGGCCGAGTGGGGGTATCTGCCTCACAGAGCAGAGCATCTGTGGGCCCCGTTGGCCCAGTGTCCTGCACGACCCTCACATATTTCACCAGCTTTGCCAGCCTGTAGGCCACTGAGGGTGGCCACAGAAAAGGAGTCCTAAAACACAACAGTCCGGTAATAAGAATGAGAAGAGATTCTCATTCTCAGGTCTGCAGGATCTGAGGAACCTTTTTTGACCATGAAACATTATCACAGGAGTAAGTTGTGTACCATTTCAGGCCCAGGTCAAGACTTTGATAAAGATTGATACAGGGAGTCTTTTCTCCATCTTGTACAGAACTTTTCACAATGGTCTCATAGATCACCCTCTGACAGCAGAGTAACCCAAATTCTGTGATAAATAGTAGGCACGTCATCAGAGAAGCTAGTACATTCTTCAACCTTTATAAGCATTTTGGTGGAATTCTTCCTTAGGAGACCCAGCTGATGATGTGATCTGGTATGGTCTTGGCATATTAGGCTGATTAACCCAAAAGTAGTCCCAGGTGGGTGGATGCAGATGCATTTTGGCACCGAGGGTAACCATCTCCACAGCAGCCACCAGCCAGTTTCCAGTAAACACTATGATGACTGAATTCATAAGAATGTGGTTTAACTATAAAACAATCACAAACGTGGTATAAAATATTCTAAGAAGGAATACAGGCTGTCATTCACTGTTAGCCTATTTATTCCCAAAGGCAGTCTCTAAAGGACAAAATGCACTTCTCAGAGGAACACATAGGAACACTGGTCAAATCAAAGAGGGGTCTTTGGGATACTTGTTCCAGAATCTCTGTGGAACCAGGTGCCTGAAGCTGAACTAATTCCATGTGAGGAGCCTGTGTTTAACTCCACTCAGCAATTTTTTGCCCAGATTGTAGAAATACGAGTGAAGCTGGTGAAGAGTCCTACATTATTTTCTTTTTCTGCAGACATCAGTTTTAAGCTCACAATGATTCTTACTTTTTTATTCAACTAGAATGGATGCTGAGTTAGTTATATTTATTAATATCTTAACATTCTAAAATGTGATATTTGAAAAAGAATTTATAATAGAGAGCTAGTCACAAAAGATATTCTAAAAGTTTTTATTTTTAAATGTTTTTTTCTCCATTAACGGCAGTGAACCTGGATGCCATCCCAAGTGCTAAAGTACAGGACCGCAGAATGGTAAGGAACCAGTTACAATTTTTCAAGCTAGTTTTTGGGGGATAAAAGATTTTTAGGAATATGGTAAGTGAGTAATCCAGTTTTGAATGTTGAATTAAGAAAGAATTTAAATCTTGTCTCAGCCATGTCGTGGGTAGGTAGAGCTATATTAGTGGAATGTGTAGAGAGAAAGCATATTGTTAGAGGAAGTATATTGTGATTACAGGACTTGAGAGGCTGTTCAGGTTGGTCTGTTTTTAGCTGCGTGACTTCAGGCAAAGTATTTAATCTTTCTGTGCCTTAGCTTTCTTATCTGCAAAATGGGATAATATTACTTACCTCTGAGGGTGGCTATAAGAATTATTTGCAAGGCACTTAGGGATAGGCCTAGCACATAATTTCTGTATAAATGTTTATTGAATAAAAAATAGCTCGGGTTGTTGTGGGGATTAAGTGAGATAATATATTAGCACGGGGCCTGGTCCATGAGTGCCTTGTGTTTGCTTTCAACATCATTAGCAGCAGAAGTAGGAGTTTATAATATAAGTAGTGGTGAGGCCTGTAAGAAAGTAAGCAAGGTAAGGGCGTCACTCTTATCCTGAGGAGGTGACATCAGTGCCAAGGCTGAATAAAGGGAAGACGTGAGCCACTTTCATGCAACCAATAAGTATTGAATACTTTGGACCGGGTACAATCCTAGGTGCTGGGGTTACTGGAGTGAGCAAAAGGGACAAAAATCCCTGCCCTCTAAGGGCTTACTTTCTGGTAAGAGGGAGAGACAATAAACAAATTTAAAAAAACATATAATATGTTAAATCATGGGGCTCGGGGGGAAATGATAGCTTGGAAAGGGAATACTGGGTATCCTGGGGTGACAGGGTTTACAATGTGAAATACAATGGGCATGGAAGGCCTCACCGAGTAGGTAACATTTAAGGGCATCAGGGAGGTGGCCATGTGAATTATCAGGGGACACAGCTGGAGGAAGAAACTTCTAGGCGGCAGCCCTGGGCAGGAGTAGGCTTGGTGTACACAGGGAGCCAACTGGGGAGGCTGGAGAGCCACAAGCAGGGGGTTGGGAGCAGATGGGGTAGAGAGGTGACGGGCTGGACTGTGGAGCCTCTGAGCCCATCACAGAGTTTTGCCTTTTACTGTGAATGTGTTGAGAAGCTTCTAAAGTTTTGCAGCAGAGTAGTGACAGGGCTACTGCTATAATCTAGGTAAAACATAAGGTGATTAGGCCCCAGGCAGGAACAGTGGAAGTGGTCTGAAGTGGCTGGATTTATTTTGAAAGGAGACCTGATAGTATTTCGACGTATTGGCTGTGGGATATGAGGAGTCAAAGGTGGACTTCAAGGGTTTTGGTTGGGAGTTGCTGTTGACAGCGGTGGTAAAGCAGGAGAAACACATTTGGGGGTGGGGAAGATTAGGAACTTAGTTTTAATCATGGTAAGTTTTGAGATGCCTGTTAGACAAACAGTTAGAACTGGCAAGTAGCAGACAGATGAGTTCAGGGGAAAAGATTGACGTTGGAAATAAATAATTTTCATACACACGAATGATAGTAACAGTATTATTGCATTTTCAGATTATAAAGGTAAGGCTCGGCTTGGCTGTTTCAGTAGCCCAGGGTTACCAGTCGGTAGCTGATGGTGCTTCATTTGAAGTGATAATGATGTTGTTAATAGCTACCATTTACAGAGTGACCACTCTGTGCCAGGTACTTGGTGTTTCTTTCTCTCAAGTACACAACAAGGTCTGCTTTCCCTATATGACATAAGAGGAAACTGTGGGCCTGTGATCACGCAGTCTGTAAGCTGCAAAGCCCAGACTTGAAATCAAGCTAGTCCGGAGAGCTCGTCCTCGTCCCCATACCACACCTATTCCTGCACTCTCTGCCGGTCAGTAGGTTTCTCTGTATGTGGCAGCCACATTTCCTAGGGAAAAGATACTGAAATTTAACAGCTGGGATTTTGGTTAAAATCCTGGATTAGTAACACCGTATTTTCCTGAGTAGAAACTCAGCATAAGCCAACGGCTTATCATGGCTGTTACCAAAAAGCTAATAAATTTGGGGCTCTTCATCTTCCTAGAAACTGGATTGTATAAAAAACACAAATGAAAGTGGGGCAGGTTGACATGGAGAAGATAGAGTTTACATGGACTTGGATTACTTTTCATTATGTGAAGGACTCTGATGAGGAAGAGAGGTTGGGCAGTATGCAGTGCTGGGAACACCTGGGTCAGACCATTGGGTATATATTAGATGTTGTTCATGCTAAAAAGCAAAAGTAGAATCAATAGGGGTTAAATTAAAAAGGAAAGTTAAATGCAATATATGGAAGAATTCAGTGAAAGGGAAGAACTTTCGGATAATGCTATGTATTAGTGGAATGTATTTAGAAATTAATGGATAGCTCTTCAGGGGATTGTTCTAGCACATCCTAGATATCTGGTGGGGGAAGTGGTGGTAGGTGACTTTAGGCTCCTTCCAACGTATAAGGTGATATTACTCTCTATGTGTAAATCTGTTAACCCCTTATTTGAGAGCTCATTATAAGCGCAATCCTAGTGTTATTTCTACCCTTACTCTTGTGTTCCCTCTGTATCTGTGCTATACCTTTGTGACAGCTGCTTTCACATAGGGCTGTCATTGTCTGAGGGCATGCCCCTTTTTCTCCCCCATGAAACTCTTACTCATCTTTGTTCCTGGCATGGAAGAAATAATAGTAAGTGCACTCTACAGATTTATTGAAAGAATGAATGAATCTTGGCAATGGTTTAAAGACTTTTGTTTTTTATTTATTTTTTTTCCAAGATTTTATTTATTTGTCAGAGAGAGAACAAGTAGGAGGAGCGGCAGGCAGAGGGAAGAAGCAGGCTCCCCACTGAGCAGGGAGCCCGATGTGGGACTCGATCCCGGGACCCTGGAATCATGACCTGAGCCGAAGGCAGACGCTTAACTGACTGAGCCACCCAGAAGTCCCAGTTTAAAGACTTTTAATGTTTAATTGGGTTCATTGCTTCATACTCTGTTTTCATCAGCAGTATTGTGACCCTTAATAAAACGGGTCTTTCCTATATTTTTTGGGCGTTGGAATTTGGTGTAGGAGGCAAGCAGCCAGTCCTACCTCTCCTGGAATCCATTTTTGCTCATTTTGGAGACAATGTGGAGACTTGTGCCTCTTGGTACAAATTTGTTGTTTTTCCATATAGGACTAATAAAAATCATTAATCTATGTTGTTTCTTTTAGCCCAGAGAGGACTCTGATGATTTCTTGAAAACTTCATTATTGGAATCTGATAGTGCTTTCATTGGTGAGTATATTTATTTTACCAATCTAGTTATTTAAATATTAAGCATTATTTATATTTCTTTTAAGTATTTTTTTCCATACTTAACAAAATTAGTACTTCACTCTTTGTTTTGCAAGGTGGTAGAAAGGGAATATTCTATTTTACTAAATAATCATCAAATATGACTTATTTCTGATTTTGAAAACTTTATAACTAAAATGAACTTTGGAAGTCATAGGAATGGTTCACACAAAAACCTGTACATAAATTTTCATAACAGCTTTACTTCTAATAGCCAAAAACTGGAATCAGCCCAGATATCCTTCAACGGGAGAACAGTTAAACTGTAGTACCCCCACACCATGGAATACTGCTAAGAGATCAGTGGGTCAGGATCAAGGGTATTTTATCAGTATCAGTATCCTGGGTGTGAAACTCTTGCTCTTCTTTCGTAAAACATTACCACAGGGGCGACCCGGGCAGAGTGTGCAAAGGACCTCTAAGATTTCTTAAAACTGCATGTGAATCTTTCAATTTTAAAAGGTCATAAGAATATTCTTAGTCTTAAGAAAAAATATATCTCCCGGTACCTTTACATATCTTCTTAACTACTGTAATATACACTTAATTATGTACTCTGATCATAAGCATTTCTGCTGTTTTAGGGGCATCAGGGAATTATCTCTCCTCCATATTAGTTGTATTTCATAAGATGAAAATTCCAAACTAGCCTATAATTTTTTTTTTTAAACGAGTTTTTCTTTTCCAGGATGTCATATTGTGGAGAGTAAAGATAGAGAAACCAGGAGGACATAGGTATAGGGAGGTAGTCTATGGAGGCATCAGGGAAATGTGACCTGTTCCTGCTAACAGTTAAGCCAGTTTGGGGCACTCAGGGTGGTGTCTTGGACTATTTCATTATACTAGACCAAAGATACAGCAACCTTTCTGATATCCCACAAATATCCCATAGTCATGACTGTTAGCACTGTTCTAATGAATGTGGGTAAGGCTTTTGTGTGTGTGATAACCTAGGTGAGAAAGTTCTGAGTATCTAAATTTATAGCACATTGACTATAGTTAACAGTACTATACTGTATACATGAAAGTTGCTATGAGCATAGAGTTTTAATGTCCTCACCGAAAACAACAAAATGGTAATTCTGTGAAGGAGGCGAAGGATGTGTTTTAACTAGCCTTATTGTCAAAAACGTTTTGCAATATGTGATTGACCTGTGAGCAACATGGGTTTGAACTGTGTGGATCTAATTAGAAGTGGATTTTTTTCCAGTAAATACAGTGTAGTAAATGTATTTTCTCAGTAACATTTTCCCTTGCTTCCTTTATTGTAAGAATATATGTATAATATCTATGTAACATATACAGTATGTGTTAATCGACTGTTTATCAGTAAGGGTTCCGATCAAGTAAAGTTTTTGAGGAATCAAAAAGTATATGCAGATTTTTGAGTGTGCAGGGGCCCTGCATTGTTCAAGGGTCAGCTATATACGTGGTCTCAGATCATCACATGTACACCTTAAACTTACACAATGTTTTATGTCTGTAACAAATTAAGCTGGAAAAAACACGAATGAACTATAGACATTAAAGAAAGAAATTCATCAATAATAAGTTTCTAAAACAGAAAGCACCAGGTCCAGATAGCTTCCCTGGTGGATTCTGCCAAACATTTAGGGAAGAATTCTATCAATTCTCTACAACCTCTTCCAAAAAATGGAAGCAGGAGGACACATTCTGTGTGTCCAGCATTACCCTAATACCAAAACCAAAGAAGAACACAAGAAAACTACATACCAATACCGCTCCTGAACATAGATGCAAAAATTCTCAGCAAAATATTAGCAAATTGAATTCAACGACATGTGAAGAGAAATGTTACAACCAAGTGGGATTTATCTCAGGTATGCAAAGCTGGTTTACATTCAGTTAATAAAATTAATCAAAAATGTAATCATCGTTATCAACAGGCTAAAGAAGAAAAATCACATGATCATTATAAGTAGATGCAGAAAGGCACTGAGCAAAATCCAACACCCACCTACTCATGATAACTCTCAGCAAATAGGACTGTAAAGGAGCATCCTCAGCTTGATAGAGAACATCTACAAAACCCCTGCAGCCCACATCATATTTAATGATGAGCAGACAGAAACTTTCCTATAAAGACCAGGAACAAGGCAAAGATGTCTCTTCTCACCACTGCTCAACATTATTATGGAAGTACTAGCTGATGTGCTAAGTCAAGAAAAGGAGGTATACAGATTGGGAAGGGAGAAATAATACTGTCTTTGTGCACAGATGACGTGATTGTAGGAAATCTGATCAATAAAAGAAACCCTGGTACTAATAATAAGTGGTTACAGTACAGTTGCAGGATACCAGATTAAAACACAAAAGTCAGAGCTGTGCCCAGGGACCACAAGACCAAGAGCCAGGAAATCGGCAGAGAGGCTGATACCAAAATCCAAAGAATTGACAAGAGGTCATAAATATAGGGAAGACGGAGAGGAGTTAAGATGGCGGAGGAGTAGGAGACACCGTAAGTGGTTACAGTACAGTTGCAGGATACCAGATTAAAACACAAAAGTCAGAGCTGTGCCCAGGGACCACAAGACCAAGAGCCAGGAAATCGGCAGAGAGGCTGATACCAAAATCCAAAGAATTGACAAGAGGTCATAAATATAGGGAAGACGGAGAGGAGTTAAGATGGCGGAGGAGTAGGAGACACCGTTTTCAGCCGGTCCCCGGAGTGGAGCTGGATAGGTACCAGACCAGCCTAAACAACCACGGAACCAGCCTGAGACGCAGGAAGACGCATCTGGATCTCTACAAGTGAACATCTCCAGCGCTGAGTATTGAGGTACGAAGCGGGGAGCCATGAACCGTGACAGAGGCTGAAATTTGGCCGCTGCTGCTCTGACTCTCAGAAGAGGCACAGCAAACCGCCAGGGAAAGCCGCCAGAGAACAAAAGCCTGGAAATACCGGCTCAGAGAGTGCCCATCCCCATCCTCCCTCGCAGGGGACACGGAGACTCTACCCAAACAGGGTTGCCTGAGTATTGGCGCGGCAGGCCCCTCCCCCAGAACACAGAAGGCAGGCTGAAAAATCAAGAAGCCCACAACCCGGGCGCCTGGGTGGCGCAGTCATTGAGCGCCTGCCTTCGGCTTAGGGCGTGATCCCGGCGTTCCGGAAAGGAGTCCCTCATCGGGCTCCTCCGCTGGGAGCCTGCTTCTTCCTCTCCCACTCCCCTGCTTCTGTTCCCTCTCTCGCTGGTTGGCTGCCACATAAATAAATAAATAAAATCTTTAAAGAAGAAGCCCACATCCCTAAGATCCCTATAAAACAAGGGGCACGGCCTGGGACCCAGTCAATAATTTGGGCTCTGGAAACCCCGCAACCTCTCTTCATCAGAATGACAAGAAGGAGAAGCCCCCCCCAGCAAAGAAAAGACAGTGATTCTGTGGCCTCTGCCACAGAAATAATGGATATGGATGTAACCAAATTATCAGAAATGGAATTCAGAGTAACGATGGTCAAAATGATGAGTAGAATTGAAAAAACTATTAACGAAAAGGTTACTGAGAATATAGAATCCCTAAGGACAGAAATGAGAGCGAATCTGACAGAAATTAAAAATTCTATGAGCCAAATGCAGGCAAAACTAGAGGCTCTGACGGCCAGGGTCGCAGAAGCAGAGGAACGGGTTAGTGAATTGGAGGATGGGTTAATAGAGGAAAAAATGAAAATAGAAGATGGTCTTAAAAAAATCCACGCCCACGAATGTAGGTTACGGGAGATTACTGACTCAATGAAACGATCCAATGTTAGAATCATCGGCATCCCCGAGGGGGTGGAGAAAAACAGAGGTCTAGAAGAGATATTTGAACAAATTGTAGCTGAAAACTTCCCTAATCTAGCAAGGGAAACAAACATTCGTGTCCAAGAGGCAGAGAGGACCCCTCCCAAGCTCAACCATGACAAACCTACGCCACGTCACGTCATAGTGAAATTCGCAAATATTAGATGCAAGGATACAGTATTGAAAGCGGCCAGGGCAAAGAAATTTCTCACGTACCAAGGCAAAAGCATCAGAATTACGTCAGACCTGTCTACACAGACCTGGAATGAGAGAAAGGGTTGGGGGAGCATATTTAAAGCTCTTTCAGAGAAAAACATGCAGCCAAGGATCCTTTATCCAGCAAGGCTGTCATTCAGAATTGATGGAGAAATAAAGACATTTCAGAATCGCCAGTCACTAACCAATTTTGTAACCACGAAACCAGCCCTACAGGAGATATTACGGGGGGTTCTATAAAAGTAAAAAGGCCCCAAGAGTGATACAGAACAGAAAGTCACAGCCAATACAAACAAAGACTTTACTGGCAACATGGCAACATTAAAATCATATCTCTCAGTAATCAGTCTTAATGTAAATGGTTTGAACCATCCCATAAAACGCCACAGGGTTGCAGATTGGATAAAAAGAAATGACCCATCCATTTGCTGTCTACAAGAGACTCATTTCGAACCCAAAGATGCATTCAGACTGAGAGTAAGGGGATGGAGTACCATCTTTCACGCAAATGGACCTCAAAAGAAAGCTGGGGTAGCAATTCTCATATCAGATAAATTGGATTTTAAACTACAGACTATAGTTAGAGATGCAGAAGGGCACTATATTATTCTTAAAGGAAGTATTCAACAAGTGGATATGACAATTATAAATATATATGCCCCCAACAGGGGAGCAGCAAGATACACAAGCCAACTCTTAACCAGAATAAAGAGACATATAGATAAAAATACATTAATAGTAGGGGACCTCAACACTCCACTATCAGAAATAGACAGAACACCCTGGCAAAAACTAAGCAAAGAATCAAAGGCTTTGAATGCCATACTCGACGAGTTGGACCTCATAGATATATATAGAACACTACACCCCAGAACCAAAGAATACTCATTCTATTCTAATGCCCATGGAACATTCTCAAGAATAGACCATGTTCTGGGACACAAAACAGGTCTCAACTGATACCAAAAGATTGAAATTATCCCCTGCATATTCTCAGACCACAACGCTCTGAAATTGGAACTCAACCACAAGGAAAAATTTGGAAGAAACTCAAACACTTGGAGACTAAGAACCATCCTGCTCAGGAATGACTCGATAAACCAGGAAATCAAAAATCAAATTAAACAGTTTATGGAGACCAATGAGAATAAAAATACAGCAGTCCAAAACCTATGGGATACTGCAAAGGCAGTCCTAAGGGGGACTTAGCCATCCAAGCCTCACTCAAAATAATAGCCATCCAAGCCTCACTCAAAAGAATAGAAAAATCTAAAATGCAGTTTTTATATTCTCACCTCAAGAAGCTGGAACAGCAACAGAGGGACAGGCCTAATCCACGCACGAGGAAGCAGTTGACCAAAATTAGAGCTGAAATCAATCAAGCAGAAACCAGAAGTACAGTAGAGCAGATCAACAGGACTAGAAGCTGGTTCTTTGAGAGAATCAATAAAATTAACAGACCACTGGCAACACTTATCCAAAAGAAAAGAGAAAGGACTCAGATTATTACAATTATGAATGAAAAAGGAGAGGTCACGACAAACACCATTGAAATTAGAAGGATTATTAGAAATTTTTATCAACAGCTGTATGCCAATAAACTAAGCAATCTAGAAGAGATGAAATACTTCCTGGAATCCTATAAACTACCAAGATTGAAACCGGAAGAAACTGATTTCTTAAACAGGCCAATTAATTATGAAGAAGTTGAGTCAGTGATAAACAACCCTCCAAATAACAAAACTCCAGGCCTGGATGGTTTTCCTGGGGAATTCTACCAAACATTCAAAGAAGAAATAATACCTATTCTCCTAAAGCTATTTCAAAAAATAGAAACAGAAGGAAAGCTACCAAACTCATTCTATGAGGCCAATATTACCTTGACCCCCAAACCAGGCAAAGACCCCCTCAAAAAGGAGAATTACAGACCGATCTCCCTCATGAATATGGACGCCAAAATCCTCAACAAGATACTTGCTAATAGAATCCAACAGTACATTAAAAGGATTATCCATCACGATCAAGTGGGATTCATACCTGGGATGCAGGCATGGTTCAATATTCGCAAATCAATCAGCGTGATACATCGTATCAACAAGAAAAGACTCAGGAACCATATGATCCTCTCAATCGATGCCGAAAAAGCATTTGACAAAATACAGCATCCTTTCCTGATTAAAACCCTTCAGAGTGTTGGAATAGAAGGTACATTTCTCAATCTCATAAAAGCCATCTATGAAAAGCCTACTGCAAATATTATTCTCAATGGGGAAAAGCTGGAAGCCTTTCCCTTAAGATCAGGAACTCGACAAGGATGCCCACTCTCGCCACTATTATTCAACATAGTACTAGAAGTCCTTGCAACAGCAATCAGACGACAAAAAGGGATCAAAGGTATTCAAATCGGCAAAGAAGAAGTCAAAATATCTCTCTTCGCAGTTGACATGATACTCTATATGGAAAACCCAAAAGAAGCCACTCCCAAACTATTAGAAGTTATAGAGCAATTCAGTAACGTGGCGGGATACAAAATCAATGCTCAGAAATCAGTTGCATTTCTGTACACAAATAACGAGACCAAAGAAAGAGAAATTAGGGAATCCATCTCATTTACAATAGCACCAAAAACCATACGTTACCTTGGAATTAACCAGAGACGTAAAGGACCTATATTCTAGAAACTATAAATCATCCTTGAAAGACATTGAAGAAGATATAAAAAGATGGAAAGATATTCCATGCTCATGGATCGGAGGAATTAACAGTTGAAATGTCCATGCTACCCAGAGCAATCTACACTTTAAATGCTATCCCGATCAAAATACCGAGGACATTTTTCAAAGAACTGGAACAAACAGCCCTTAAATTTG
>NW_024427107.1:17963649-18041909 GCF_017311325.1 Ursus maritimus
AGCAACCTTTTTCATGACACATCTCCAAAGGCAAGAGAAACAAAAGATAAAATGAACCTGTGGGACTTCATCAAGATAAAAAGCTTCTGCACAGCCAAGGAAACAGTCAGAAAAACTAAGAGGCAGCCCACGGAATGGGAGAAGATATTTGCAAATGATGCTACAGATAAAAGACTGGTATCCAAGATCTACAAAGAACTTCTCAAACTCAATACGCAAGAAACAAACAAATCATAAAATGGGCAGAAGATATGAACAGACACTTTTCCAATGATGACATACAAATGGCTAACAGACACACGAAAAAATGTTCAAAATCATTAGCCATCAGGGAAATTCAAAACCACACTAAGATACCAACCTTACGCCAGTTAGAATGGCAAAAATAGACAAGGCAAGAAACAACAATTGTTGGAGAGGATGTGGAGAAAGGGGATCCCTCCTACATTGTTGGTGGGAATGCAAGTTGGTACAGCCACTGTGGAAAACAGTGTGGAGGTCCCTTAAAAAGTGAAAAATTGAGCTACCCTATGATCCAGCCATTGCACTACTGGGTATTTACCCCAAAGATACAGACGGAGTGAAGAGAAGGGCCATATGCACCCCAATGTTCATAGCAGCATTGTCCACAATAGCTAAATCATGGAAGGAACCGAGATGCCCTTCAACAGATGACTGGAGTAAGAAGTTGTGGTCCATATATACAATGGAATATTACTCAGCTATCAAAAAGAACGGGTTCTCAACATTTGCTGCAACATGGACGGCACTGGAGGAGATAATGCTAAGTGAAATAAGTCAAGCAGAGAAAGACAATTATCATATGATTTCTCTCATCTATGGAACATAAGAACTAGGAAGATCGGTAGGGAAAGAAAGGGATAAAGAAGGGGGGCGGTAATCAGAAGGGGGAATGAAGCATGAGAGACTATGGACTCTGAGAAACAAACTGAGGGCTTCAGAGGGGAGGGGGGTGGGGGAATGGGATAGACTGGTGATGGGCAGTAAGGAGGGTACGTATTGCATGGTGCACTGGGTGTTATACACAACTAATGAATCCTCGAACTTTACATCAGAAACCAGGGATGTACTGTATAGTGACTAACATAATATAATAAAAAAACATTTAAAAAAATTTACAGGAGTTCATCAGCATTAATTTAACTGGCCTTATAAGAAATGTGAAAGGACTTTAAGCAGAAAAAACCATAACTAGAGTAAGAAAATTTTTAAAAGAAAAAACTTTACTAGTAAAAGCAATACATAGTAAAGGTAACAAATCAATCACTTACAAATCTATTATGCAGGTTCAAAGACAAAAGTAGTAAAATCAATTATATATAAAAAATTAGTTAAGGGATTCAAGAAATAAAAGATATAAAATATGATGTCATATACATAAAACATAAAGGGGTGAGGAGTAAAAATGTAGTGCTTTTAGAATGTGTTCAGGGGCGCCTGGGTGGCACAGCGGTTAAGCGTCTGCCTTCGGCTCAGGGCGTGATCCCGGCGTTATGGGATCGAGCCCCGCATCGGGCTCCTCCGCTATAAACCTGCTTCTTCCTCTCCCACTCCCCCTGCTTGTGTTCCCTCTCCCGCTGGCTGTCTCTATCTCTGTGGAATAAATAAATAAAATCTTTAAAAAAAAAAAAAAAGAATGTGTTCAAACTCAAAACCATCAACTTAATACAGACTGCTACATACTTGGGATGTTATATATGAACCTCATGGTGACCACAAACCATAAACCTGTAATAAATACACAAAAAAAGAAACAACCCAAGCATGAAGAAAGTGTAATCACAAGGGAAGAGTAGAAGAAAGGAACAGAGAAGAACTACAAAAACAACCAGAAAACAATTAACAAAATGGTAATAAGTATATGTCTATCAATAATTACTTTAAGTGTAAATGGTCTAGATGCTCCAATCAAAGGACATGAGGTAACTGAATGGATAAAAAAAAAAAAAAAAAAAAAAAAAAAAAAACCAGACCCGTCTATATGCTGCCTACAAGAGACTCACTTCAGACCTCAAGATACATGCAGACTGGTGGGAAAAGTTGCCATGTAAATGGAAGTCAGAAAAAAATCTAGGGTAGCAATACTTACATCAGACAAAATAGACCCTAACACAAAGGCTGTAACAAAAGACAAAGAAGGACATTCTCTAATGATCAAGGGATCACTCCAACAAGATGATATAACACTTATAAATAGCTATGCACCCATCATAGAAGCAACCTGATTGTATATAAAGCAAATGTTAACAGACATAAAGGGAGAAATTGACAGTAATAGCATAGGAGTAGGGAAGTTTAACACCCCACTTATATCAATCAATAGATCATCCTTACAGAAAATAAGTAAGAACAGTCACATTAGACCATGTGGACTTAACAGACACATACAGAACATTCCATCCAAAAACAGCAGAAAACACATTCTTTTCAAATGCACCTGGAACATTATTTAAGATACTAGCCACTATGGAAAAAGAGTATGGAGGTTACCCAAAAAATTAAAAGTAGAAATGCTATATGATCTGATATTCCACTTCAGATATTTACTCAAAGAAAATAGAAATGCTAATTTAAAAAGATATATGCACCCCTATGTTCATTGTAGCTAGAAAGTGGAGGTGGGGGATGGGCAAAATAGATGAAGGAAATTAAGAGATACAAACTTCCAGTTATGAAATAAATAAGTCACCAGGATGTAATATACAGCATAGGGAATACAGTAGGTAATATTGTAATAACTTTGTATGGTGATCACTGATAACTACACTTATGGTGAGCTTTTCCTAATGTATATAATTGTCGATTCACTATGTTGTACACCTGAAACTAATATAATATTGTGTGTATAACTATACTTCAATTTACACAATTTTAAAACATATAAATAAAAATGTAAGAATAATAAGTAAATATACACACACACACTTTGGACATTATTACTCTAGTGTTGCTAATAAAAAGTCAGATGTGAATCTAATCCTTCTTCCTTTTAGATGCTCTGCTTCTTTCTCTCTGGAGTTGTTTCCTTTTTTTAAATTTCACCCTACTGTCTCAAAGCGTTGACACATTTCCTCTTTCTCTCTCTTGTTTTGTACCCGATAAGTCCATTTACTCTTTCGATTGTGGAAAAATTTCAATTAGCAGTTCTTCAAATATTTAACTTTTATTTCTTTCTCTGTTAATCAGATGTTGACACTTCCTCTATTTTTCATACCCCTTTAATTTTTCTTTCATTTTTCCAGTTCTTTGTCTCTTCTTGATGCCTCCTGGGAATGGTTCAAAACATATTCCATCTCATTAATTCACTCGTCAACTGTATTCTTTCAACCCATGAATTCAGTTTTTTATTTCTATTATATCTGACTGGTACTTTTTTATAACTTCTTGTCTCTGTTTAATGTTTCCAATGCCCTTCTGTATGCCCTTGAGAATGTTTATCAGGATTATTGTAAATCCTTTTTTCTCTGGCTCATTAGTTCTACTCCCTCTGGAATTAGTTGTTCAGTCTGTGATCTCTCCTTTCTGGTGCTTTACATCGGTGATCTTCAAATGTCTCTTTATTTGTCCTATCCCTTTCAGAGTATCAGCTATCGTTTTTATATTATATTCTGAGTTCCATCCATATCCCACTTACTTCTAAGGCATGTCCAGAATTAGACTCAGAGGAGGAAAACCACAATTGCTGTAAATTTCCCATCTTAACACTCACCTATAACACAAACTAGATTTAATGTCCTCAAGATTTAGCCTGATATGACGTGGTTATCTTTTCATATTAGTAGAATTAGACCATGTCACAGAATCACCAAACATCTTCCATTTGTTTATGGGAAGAGACAGTTTTCTAGGGCTGTCAGGAAGGCTAATAATGGCCGATAGCAAATAACTGTAGAAAATGTAATTATCAATGGAAAAATGTCTTAGAAACTTAATACTTTGTGATGGTTACAGTGAATGTAATTTTCCTTCCTTCCCTTGATAGACCTATAGGATATAAAGTTTTTCATTCAAAATTATTAAAATTTAGTTTTGAGGATTTCTTAACTGAATTGTTACTGACCACCAAGATAACTAGAGAAGCTTCTTGGGTTTTACAAAACCAGTTTGGATATTGCTTATCTACAAACAGAATAGAAATTGTTTTGGCATCTTGTGTGGAACTGTTTCTGCCTTGCCTTCATGTTCCTGATGTATCAATATTTGTATCTTACCAGACACCTGTGCAGATGTCTAGCCTTTTCTTTTGATCCTGTGCAGATGTCTAGCCTTTTCACTTACTTAATAAATATTTGTTGAACACTTGACATACTATTGTTCTAGTTGCCAGGAGCCCAGCAAGAAGGACGCAGTCCCTGCTTTCACAGAGCGTTAGAGTTTAACAAGTATCCAGATTGAATGTAAGTCTATTAGAGCAGGGAGTTTATTCTGTGTTGTTTTTCCTCGTATACCAGGCACCTAGAACAGTGTAAATATTGGTTGAATGTTAAGCAGGTAAATACTGGACGCTAATTACAAGTGTGTTGAATGTTACGGCGGAAAAGTGCCGGTATCATGGAGTATGGGAGCCTTACCTTATCTGGGGGATCATATAGAATTAGGTCTCCCACTGACAAAGCCATCCTTTCCCGAGTGGTTTATGCAGGCTCATGTACACAATCAGCACCTATTTCCTATTCAGGCCACCCTCCTATTGTGCATGGAGGCTTGAACCACCTTGGATGTTTCAGTATTGATTTCTGTAAATGAGAAGTTAGATGAATTGCTTAATCATACCATATGTTTATAGAAACAAAAGAAAAAATCAGTGTAACAATGCTGATTTGTGTTTCTTGCTTCTTGCCTATCCACTCTATCCCCCATTTTCTTTTCTATCTTGCAGATGAAGGAGCTTCTATGCACCCTTGTGATGATACATACTGTGGACCTTTCCCAGAATCTGAGCCGGAAGTGAAAGCTGTAGCCGCTTTCCTCCGAAAACACAGGATGCACATCAGGGCTTACCTCTCCTTTCACGCATACGCTCAGATGTTGCTGTATCCCTATTCTTACAAATACGCAACAATCCCCAACTTTAGCTGTGTGGTAAGTACTTGACCTTGTACATGCGTGTCAGGCTTTATGCTTCTTTTCGAAAGCTGTAAGAGTTCTGAGTAGTAATGATAATAGCAAACACATATTGTGCTTATTCCAATAAGCATGTTGGACACATTAACTCCTTTATTTTCCATAATCATATGAGGTAGGTAACTATTATTTTCCCCATTTTACAGATGAGGAAACTGAAACCTAGGGAAATTAAGTAATTAGATGCAGAACGCACAGCTACTGAGTGCCATAGCCAGGATTCAGCCCCAAATCTAGCCCCAGCCTTGCCACTTTGAACCACTGTGCTATGCCGCTTCTCAAACACAAGCATCTCAAACCAATTTACATTCTCACCACGGGTAACACAGAAAGTTGTCAGGATGGATTTGATTAGTATTACAGCTTCGGTCACCTATGCAGGGCTATAATTAATTTTATTGGGTAAATGATTGTTCATAAATTATGGTCTGACTCTCATTAATTAAAAGCAAGTTTTAATTTATAAGCGCTATTTGCTTAATGGTTCTAAGTCTCTGGGCATGGATCTGACAAGTTGGTGCTAAGAATGAACAGCCCTTCAGGCCTAAGGTTACTTGGCAGTGAAAAAGCAGTTTCTTTCTTCTTCATCTCAGAAACCCAACAAGCTGTGCGCTGTAGGGCAAAATTCCTTGTAAAGTGAGTCTGAGTCAGAGCCTCTAGCACCTTAAGGTCTATAAATTCAAAACCAGGTCAAACTAATATACGATGTTCGAAATGAGGGAGAGGAAGAGAACAGTGACTGCGAAGAGGTACAGCTGTTGATGTTCTATTCCTTGGCCTGGATGCTGGTCGCATGAATGTCTGTAATTTGTGATCATTCATTGAGCTATAAACCGAAATCGGGTATATTCTTCTGTATGTATGTTATACTTGAATTAAAAGCTTTGATAAAAGAGAAGCGTCCCCTTTCTTCCTATACCTTGAACTCTAAATCTTTCACCAGTTGGTTGGAGTTGCAGAAATTCCTGACCCAGATGTCCAGGACCTGGAAGGAATGGAGAACATGAGGTGGTCAAGAAGAAGGCCTGAGGGAAGTCTTCTAGTCTGTCCAAAAGAGGAACTTTGTTCTTGGCATCCCAAGCAAGAATTCTGAGCAAATTCTCTCTTGAGAAACTTTGTAAAGGTGGCAGTTCTTGTTAAGAGTACAATTCTTCAGCTACTATGTGGGTCAAATAGGCTTGTTGTTGTTGCTGTTGTTGTTGTTAACCTGGCACCTTAACCACCCTGTATCACACAATGCTTCTCCAGGCAAATGATCAGCCCTTTCTAAACTGGGCACAATGTCTATTTATATTCTCACAACCAATTATATGGACTATGCAACATATTAAAATTATTACATGAGGATGTTCTCCATATTTTGAATTTAGCTTGTTACCGGAAGTTAAGCCTATTTTCATTTTGTCTTGGACTGGAGGGGATGGTATAAAGAGTAGATCAGTGATTCACAACCAAGGATGACTGCCTCCCAGACACACCTAACAATGTTGAAGACATTTTGATTATCACCACAAGGCTGGAGGATGCTCTTGGCAACGAGTGGATAGAGGCCAAGGATGCTGCTACAGACCCTACAATGTACAGGACAGCCTCCCACAGCAAAGAATTACTCAGTCCAGACTGTCAATAGTACCGCTGTTGAGAAATCCTGTTACCAGGTTACATATACGCTAAGTCGCTAATGCCAGGATTAACATTCTCGGAAACTAGGTAGTCTCTGAATGTGAACCAGAAACCATTCAATTCTAATAAATTGTTCAAAAACATTCCATCAATGTGTAGGAGTCTGTGTTTCTGCTCACATTTTTAGGTCATTCATTAACTTGCTTTAAATATGGAAATATTTGAATAAAAAATATATTCCTTACTTAGTTGAGGTTCAATAAGTGAGGCCTGGGTCCTTTTGGACAATGGAAAAGAGAAAGCAATAAAGAAAGGAGGAATTGCTTAAACTCTTTTAAATAGGTGTCCAGCGACACCACCCTGGAAAATAATTCCTAGAAAATTTTATGAAGTTCTCACTTTTTTGTGGAATGACCCTCCCCAGCCCTCTTATCAACATCTCCCTGGGCCTGACGGAAGTACCATGAGCTCAAAAGGCTAAAACTGCACATATGTTTTGTGTAAATAGGCCAAGTGGTTGTATTTTTTCTTTCTTAAGAGATTTTGGGGGGTAGTTTAGTCATCCGAAATAATGAGGAACAAAAGTCTCTTCACCAGCAGAACACAGTAATCTTCTAAATCTAGAAAAACCTGCCCTTGCCATGGAATAGTGCTGAAACCATTGGAGAAGATGTTAAAATCTCAGAACATTCTCCACAAAGGTATCTTATTATGGTGTTTACATGCCTTTTCTGTTGGCTCCTGAGAGGAGAATGTCATCATCAGTGAGATCAATAATAAATTGTCTGCCAGATTCTGGAGGCTGGTCCTTTAATATCCAGAGAGAGTGGCAGTGGCTACAAATGCTGCTTTATGCATCTCTGAGGCGACTGAGGACAGCAAGCCAAAGCTGGGTCCAACACACAGCACCGTGTTGCCCGGAGTACCTCAGCTGATACAATAAATGATTTATAGGCCAGTTGAAATGGGAGAGTTGTATACTGGTTTCAGCATACTTCTTTTCCTCTCACAGGTCATACAATACTCCTCTAACTCCTTTTTGGGATTAATGCTGTTATACCATTTGAAAATGTTTTGAAGTGTAGCCAGTAGCATTTTAGTTCATGATAGACTATTCACCTTTTCATATTTTTATTGTGTTGATAATTTTTCCGATTTTTGGCATTGACAGGTAGAGTTCCGCCTCAAAATGTCTCCATCTTGGCAGTACCTGAGCTCTGTCGGAGGCGTGCGTAACTCTAGATGTCAGGGAGCATTCTGGAAATCTTCTTCCCGTTCCTGTAGGGATAAATGAATCGCATAAGAGAAATCACTCTTCCTGAACTAAAGGGTCTCTTAATTGATCCAAATGTGTTTTAAATACCTTGTACATAGCCACTGAAGTGTGTACTTAAGGATCAATAAGATGATCTTGATATTCCTGCAGAGCTATGCTTATTCAACATTCATGCGAGAAGTACTGAGCACCTGTTATACACAGGCACGTTGCTAAATAATGCATACGTAGCTCTGGAGAAGACTGGCATGGGCTCTGCCCTATCGAGCATTTTGTAATTTACACAAACAAGTGTCTGTGAATGAAAGTGAAGAGGACGGAACACTAAATCAGCATCAGAAGATATGGGTACTTAACTCAACCACTCCGTGCTGGGTAACCCCAGGCTGCCGATTTGACCTTGCTGAGCCTTTCTTTTTTGTCTGTAAAATGGAAATATTACTGATCACTGGCTTGGTGGAAGGATCAATCAAAGGAAATAATGTGTTCTAAAATATTGGGGCGCCTGGGTGGCACAGCGGTTAAGCGTCTGCCTTCGGCTCAGGGCGTGATCCCGGCATTATGGGATCGAGCCCCACATCAGGCTTCTCCGCTATGAGCCTGCTTCTTCCTCTCCCACTCTCCCTGCTTGTGTTCCGTCTCTCACTGGCTGTCTCTATCTCTGTCGAATAAATAAATAAAATCTTTTAAAAATAAATAAATAAATAAATAAATATAAACTGCAGCATGTGACAAGGAATATTATTACATTATTAAATATATCTCTTACCTAATGTGCCCAACCTTGCTCTCAAATTGAAGACGGATAGGGCCCAAACAACATGCCAGTGTTTCCAAAGGTTTCAGTGCAATGATGTAAAGTGATACCAGCTCTCCCTTTTCCCTCACAGGAATCTGCAGCTTACAAAGCTGTGAATGCACTTCGGTCAGTATACGGAGTACAATATAGATATGGACCTGCCTCCAGCACATTGTGTAAGTTTCCTGTGTATTTTGTGTTAGAATCATCTCTTGAACCAAGATCCTGACTTCCCTTTTAAAAAACAGAAGTGTGTTTCCTCTTAATGAGAAATTTTTAACAACCAAATTAGCCAAGGAAGATGGAGGGAGTTTATATTTGATTAGTTTTACACTGCTTGACATAAATCATTATACCAATTGAAATAAATTCTAAGTAGAGAATATTCTAAGTGTGTAGTAATGACTGCAAAGTTGAATTGAGATCTTACGACGGTAGAAAGTACCCAAATGGGCTCCTTGCACAATTGTAACTACTGTAAGGGTGGAAATGGGCCTTGAGAATATAATGAAGTAATGTCTCAGCCCAAAAAGAGCTTTCCTTTTATTCCTCTCCTCCACCATTCTTGTTTTGAAACTGTATTTCTTATGTAACACCTTTGGCTGAACTTCCCCTGAAAAGGTGATTAAAATACTTTTTTTGGTTTTTAAAATGAATTTATTATTTTAATTTTAGGTAGTTAACACACAGTGCAATATTGGTTTCTGGAGTAGAATTCAGTGATTCATCACTTACATACAACACCCAGTGCTCATCATAGCAAGTACCCTCCTTAACACCCGTCACCCATCTAGCCCATTCCCTACCCACCTCCCGCCATCAACCCCATTTGTTCTCTATCATTAAGAGTCTCTTATGGTTTATTTCCCTCTCTCCTCCCCACCCCCCATCCCATATGTTCATCTGTTTTCTTTCTTAAATTCCACATATGAGTGAGATCATAGGTATCTGTCTTTCTCTGACTTATTTCACTTAGCATAATACCCTCTAGCTCCATTCATGTCATTGCAAATGGCAAGATTTCATTTTTTTGATAGCTGAGTTATATTCCATTGTATATACATGCCACTTGTTCTTTATTCATCAATTGATGGACAGTTGGGCTCTTTCAATAGTTTGGCTATTCTTGATAATGCTGCTATAAACTTCAGGGTGCATGTATCCCTTCAAGTCTGTATTTTTGTATCCTTGGGGTAAATACCTAGTGGTATAAATGCTGGCTCATGGGATACTTCTATTTTTAACTTTTTGAGGAACTTCCATAATGTTCTCCAGAGTGGCTGCACCAGTGTATATTCCCACCAACAGTGCAAGAGGGTCCTCTTTCTCCACACCCTCACCAACACCTCTTGTTTCCTGTGGTGTTAATTTTAGCCATTCTGACAGGTGTGAGATGGTATCTCATCATGGTTCTGATTTATATTTCCCTGATAACGAGTGATGTGGAGCATCTTTTCATGTGTCTCTTAGCCATCTGGATGTCTTCTTTGGAAAAATGGCTATTCATGTCTTCTGCCCATTTCTTAACCAGGTTACTTATTTTTTGGGTGTTAAGTTGGTAAGTTCTTTGTAGATTTTGGATACTAATCCTTCATCAGATAGGTAATTTGCAAATATCTTCTCCCATTCTGCAAGCTGCCTTTTAGTCTGTTGACTGTTTCCTTCACTGTGCAGAAGTCTCTTATCTTGATGTAGTCCCAATAGTTCATTTTTGCTTTTGTTTTCCTTGTCTCTGGAGATGTGTCTAGTAAGAAGTTCCTATGGCTAATGTCAAAGAGGTTTCTGCCTGTGTTTTCCTCTGAGATGTTGATGATTTCCTGTCTCACATTTAGGCCTTTCAGCCATTTTGAATTTATTTTTGCGTGTGGTGTAAGAAAGTGGTCCAGTTTTATTGTTCTGCATGTTGCTATCTGAGTTTCCTAACACTATTTGTTGAAGAGACTGTCTTTTTTCCCCTGGATATTCTTTCCTTCTTTGCTGAAGATTAGTTGACCATATACTTGTGGGTCCATTTCTGGGTTCTCTATCCTGTTCCATTGATCTATGGGTCTGCTTTTGTGACAGTACCATACTGTCTGGATGACTACAGCTTTGTAATATAGCTTGAAATCTGGAATCATGGTGCCTCCAGTTTTGTTTTTCATTTTCAGAATTGCTTTGGGTATTTGGGGGTCTTCTGTGGTTCCATATAAATTTGAGGATTGTTCTAGCTCTATGAAAAATGCTGGTGGTATTTTGATAGGGATTGCATTAAATGTATAAACTGCCTTGGGTAGTATAGACATTTTGACAATGTTTGTTCTTCCAATCCAAGAGCATGGAATGTTTTTCCATTTTTTTGTGTCCTCTTCAACTTCTTTCATAATTGTTCTATAGTTTTCAGAGTACACATCTTTTACTTCTTTCTTTAGATTTATTCTTAGGTATCTTATTCGTTTTGGTGCAATTGCAAATGGTATCAATTTCTTGATTTCTTTTTCTGCTGCTTTGTTATTGGTATATAAAAATGCAACATTTCTGCACATTGATTTTATATTGTGTGACTTTGCTGAATTCATGTATGAATTCTAGCAATTTTTGGTGGAATCTTTAGGGTTTTCTACATAGCATATTAGGTCATCTGCGAAGAGTGAGTTTGACTTCTTCCTTGCCAATTTGGATGCCTTTTATTTCTTTTCACTGTCTCATTCCTGAGGCTAAGACTTCCAGTACTATGTTAAATAGTAATGGCAAAAATGGACATCCCTGTCTTGTTCCCAACAGTAGGGGAAAGGCTCTCAGTTTCTCCCCATTGAGGGTGATATTAGCTGGGGGTCTTTTATATAGGGCCTTTTGATGTTTAGGTATTTTCCACCTATCCCTACTTCACTGTGGGTTTTCATCAGGAAATGATGCTGTATTTTGTCAAATGCTTTTTCTGCATCTATTGACAGGATCATATGGTTCCTACCCTTTCTTTTATTAATATGGTGTATCGTGTCGATTGACTTGCAAGTATTGAACCACCCCTGTAGCCCAGGAATAAATCCCACTTGATCATGGTGAATAATTCTCTTAATGTACTGTTGAATTTGATTTGCTAATATTTTATTGAAATAAAGAGCAACTGGGTATACGGAAAGAACTTGAACAAAGAATCAGAAGACATGGATTCTAGTCCTTCTTTTGCCACTAATAGAAATATAATCCTGGCCAAGAAATTAATCCTGGGCTTCAGTTTCCACAATTGTTAAGTGAGGAATTGGACTAGGTCATCTCTCATGGTCTTTCCTATATGACTTGGAAAATCTAGATCATACATTTCTGAATGTCTATGGATGCACACACACATGGGTTGTATGTACACATATAGATAGTGACATCCAATTTTGCTTTCAGTGAGGTACCAAATTTCTCCTTGATTTCTTTAACCTACCAATTATTATATTCCATATATAACCACTTTCTTCAGCCTTCAAAGAAAAGTTCAGTTTTAAGCAATTAACATTGCTTATCAAATAAGTTTATCCTAATAATGAATGTCTTAAGTATCAGAATTGTTTTCAAAGTCTATGATTATTGGTGTCATGCTGACTTTTTTTTAGATCTGTTTTTCATGGGATGCCTGGGTGGCTCAGTCAGTTAAGCATCTGACTTCAGCTCAGGTCACGATCCCAGAGTCCTGCGATCAAGCCCTACATCAGGCTCCCTGCTCAGCAGGGAGGCTGCTTCTCCCTCTCCTTCTCCTTCTGCCCCTTCCTCAGCTGGTGCTCCCTCTCTCTCTCTCTCTCAAATAAACAAATAAAATATTAAAAAAAAAATACTGTTTTCCAGTAGTGCCACGCTGAAAAAGGAAATATAGTATTTTTTAAAAATCATATTATTATTACCAATATAATATGTATTAAACATTAATTTTTAAAAATCTTACAGTCTACCTTTCCAGCTTGATATCAAGCCACAGTCATAGTATTATATTTACCAAGAACAACCTGTTACCATAGAAATGAGGCTGTCACATCACCACGATGTAACTGTTGGCACATACTGACTGTGACTTTGGCTTCTATGACTACTATTTGCAATTCCAGTGTACTCTAACCCGAGGGACAACAAAGCCACAGCCTACCTTCTGTCCTTAACCAAAGAAAGGCGAGCCTGAGAAACAGCAGAGTATTTTAACTGTTATCTTAACATCATTTATCTCTAACTTGTCCTGGCAAAAATAGCATAAAAAGTGTATTATTTGAGCAAATGAACATGCTCTGAAAACTTTTTAATAATATTAGTGTTAGGTCAGTCTGGATCACATTAATTTCAAGAAGAAAGTCTGTAAAGATTCTTCTCTTTTTATTTTTTTTAAGATTTTATTCATTTACTTGAGCGAGAGTGAGAGTGGGNAGAGTACACAGAGGGAGAGGGACAGGCAGACTCCCCCCCTCCAGCAGGGAGCCCAGCAATGCGGGGCTCGGTCCCAGGACCCTGAGATCATGACCTGAGCTGAAGGCAGATGCTTAACCGACTGAGCCACCCAGGTGGCCCTATAAAGATTCTTCTATAAAAGATTTATTTATAATTAGTAAGAGCCTTCTATGCTAAAAACTACACACTAGGCACTTTGGGGTGTAAAGATGCAAAATAATAAGGGCTTATGTATCCTAGCACATTGTTTTGTTTAATTTCCACAACAACACTATGCAGTAGGTATTATCATCCCTTTTTCTAAAGGGGAGATTGAGGCTTAGACAAGTCACAGTAGGTGGTAGGATCAAGCCCTTACTCTGCCTCTAGTGTCTATACTTTCAACCTGTGCTGAAAAGCTGGAGCATGTGAGGTCACAGCAGCCAGAAAGAGAGAGAAATGCCAATGAATTATCAACTACACTGAATGCTGTTGAGAGGTTGAAAGTGGGGTCTGCAGGGGGAAAAACAAAGCAAAAGAGATTAGGCCTGCTGTCATTGGTGACCTTCAAGAGCAAAGTTTCATGGACAGGTAGAGGCAAGAACCAGATTGAAAGGGGTTGAGGATATAGAGGCAACATATATAGATTCTCTTTGTTTTCTAAAGCCAAAGGACAAAGAGAAAAAGGATGGCATATAGCAGGGGAAGGAAGTGCCGTATGGAATCGGTGCTTGAACATTTTGGCCAATGCAGATACAAGAGAAGGTGGCTTCATTAATGAAACTACGTCCCAGAGAGGGGACCCTCTCACTACCAAGGAAGACAATGATGAATGGAATCAAAAGATGACACCTGTAAAAACAAACAAACAAAAACAAAAAAACAAGCAAGAGCTCCTCCTCTGAGCTGGAAGGAGGACAGCCAGAGAGCTGTGATGTCAGTAGAAAAGGTGGTGGGATGATTACTTTTTATTTGCATGAGGACAGTGGTTAAGTGAGGGGCAGGCCGACAAGAGCCTGAGAAAAGTTCAGTAAATGAAGGTCTAGAAGAAGGAGCCTGGAGCAGCATTGAGAACAGAGCACATCAGTTGACGAGTGTGATTTCACAGCAAAGTCCTTCTCCAGCTCCCTCTCAAGGAGTAAAAGCAGAGAAACTGGGCCAGGGATTAGTTTGTTTATAGATGACTGAAGTCGGGGTGGAAATAAATGTTACTGAAATTGAGGCTGAGAAACTTTGAGCTCATCACACTGGAAAAGCATTACTACCTAGACTAGATCCTCAACGATGATGGCAGGTAGGATTTTTAAGTTCCATGAGCCCAATGCCAAGGAACTACTGTTAAATCATTCTTGTTGAAACAGTGTTTAATGAGAAGGATTTAGGATAGCCTAGTAAGCAAGTACTATATATAAACTTTGAAAACTATGCAGACTCTTCAGTGAGGCTTTTTTTTTTCTTTTTTTAACTTTTAGATGTGAGCTCTGGTAGCTCAATGGATTGGGCCTACAAAAATGGAATACCCTACACATTTGCTTTTGAGCTTCGTGACACTGGACATTTTGGATTTTTACTTCCAGAGATGCTCATCAAACCCACCTGTACAGAGACCATGCTGGCTGTGAAAAATATCACAATGCACTTACTAAAGAAATGTCCCTGAGACCACCCAAGGGTCAGGTCAACCACCAGACAGAGAGCTGATTCTGTGCAAGAGCTAGCCGGCAGTGGGTGGAAATTGCTTTTAAAAAGAAGGGCAGCTTCTTAGAATGAACACATCTGTGGACTTTAAAAGGACCTACTTATGCAATTCAAGTTTCTGTGGCAATAAGAAAATGGTTTAAAAAATCTGAGCATAGCCTAGTTTGCTGTAAGAGAAAGCATCCATTTTATATCCCTTTAGAGTCCTATTTGATTAAGGGGAAGGGGGATATTTTCACTCATATTGTCTCAAGAAATGGTCAAATTAAGGATTTTACTGCAATAAATCTCCTTTTCTCAATTAAGATCTTGGCTACTAATGGTGTTTAATCACTTGGTTTTCATTTGAAATGGAAACTTTTGAAATGGAGAGAAATGTATTTCTTTAAAAATATACAAGTTATCAAGACCTCAGATTCTTCACCTCTTCACCCTCTTCACCTCTTCACCCTCTTCTCCTCTTCACCCTCTTCACCTCTTCACCCCGGCATTAGTGCATCGTGTACCTCTAAAAATATAGCAAGATGGAGCATTCATGTTTAGACTCTGAGAATACCACTTACAAAAACAGAAGGAAACATTAACTGAGGGGCCAGACACAGCGTTAAGAGCTTTACACTAATAATCTCATTTATGCTCAAATACTATGAGGTATATATTCCTATTATCCTCGTTTTTCAGATGAGGAAATTGAGACTTAGAAAAGTGATATAGATTTCCATTTCCAGGAATATGATGAGATAGGTATCTGGACAGCTGGAAACAACTACAACTTCTGGACAAAATATAATTTTTTAAATCATCCTTAAAACATCAAACAAAAAAAAAGTAGAAATCTCAAGCTAGGCATTGAATGAAGGCAGGAATCTAGAGAAGCAAGTGGTGTACTGTTATCCTGACAGCATTTGTCAAACCAGGTGAGTGCAGACTTTGACTTTCACAGCATTTTGCAGAATGGGAGCAGAGAACAAAGCCCAAGGCTACTCCAAGGTGGGAAGTCTAATAGCAGATTCTCCTCCTACCAGAATTCTAGAATTCTATACCCTCAGGGTAAGGGTAAATTACAAATAAACCCCCAAAATACCTTCAATGGAAAATTGACTATTTCAATTTTGGCAAGAGTAGAGAGGGGAGAAACTGCAGCTGAATCATAGGTCAGCTTTTTCTGGTTTGTGGCCCAAATTCAGGCTACCTAAATGGTCCGATAAACCTCTAGCCAAGAATTTAATTCCGACCAATCCCAGATTGATTGTACCCTCCAAGTATTTGGTAGAAGGAAATGCAAATCCCCTTGGAGGATTTATGTGACCAAGACACATCATGAACGCCAGGATGAAAAGATGAGCCTGAAAACTTCCAGAAGGGAGAAAAAAATGATCACAAAGGAATGAGGACTAGAGTAACATGAAACTTCTCAACAGCACCAGTGAAGCTGAAGACAATGAAGAAATGCCTTCAGAGTTTTCAGGGGAAATTCAATCCTAAAAATCTACACCCAGCAAAATGATCAATGAAATGTGAGGGTAGAATACAAACATTTTCATAAAATTGAGCTCCTAAATTATGAAGCTTTCTCAGGAACCTCCTGAAGGATATGCTCTACCAAATTGAGGGAGTAAACCAAGAAAAAGATGTAGGATCTCAGAAAATGGGAATTCCCACAGGAGAAAGGGATGGAAAAAATCTCAAGATAATGGTGAAGGGAAAAGTCCCAGTAACCGTTGTATACCAGGCTTAGAGAACCACCAACTTGGAACAAGAGAAGGAGAGCTGAAGACTTGGATGAAATTCTCCAAGATAAACACAACACAATACATGTTGAGAGGCACTTTTTACTTCTATCAGAAAATCTGGGGATGAATTACTAATAAAAGCACAGAAACCAGGCAAACAACAACAAAATGCAATAGTTAACTCTGGTGAAAACAAAGAGCTATAGAAGAGAAGAACTATAATCATGGCATACTACATGACTCAGCTATGGACAATTATATAGTTAAAATAATGTTAGCCCTAAATATTGATTTAACCAAAAACTATGATATAAATATATTTGAAGGGGAGGAAGAAGTAATGTACGTGAGAGGAGGGGTATAGGAGAGCTAAATCTTCATCTGCCATGGTAGAAAGTAAATAGACAACATCTAAACCTGAAAGAAAAAACAATCAAGTAACATCAGGATATGCATGTTATTTAGACATAAGAAAGTAAATTTAAGAAGAAATAATTGAGAAGATTAAGAATTATTGGACTAAGGAGAGGGAATTAGGAGAAAGGAAGGATGGGGCAGAGGACTACT
Organism: Ursus maritimus; assembly: GCF_017311325.1. Lineage (NCBI taxonomy): Eukaryota > Metazoa > Chordata > Mammalia > Carnivora > Ursidae > Ursus > Ursus maritimus. The sequence goes on from NW_024427107.1 coordinate 17,980,871, forward strand.
GTTTTTAATATAAGCCTTGTCATATTATTTGACTGGTTTTTTTTTTAATTATGAAAATACCACACAAAGTATATTCCTTTTACAGGAAGAGTGTTCTTTAAAGTGTACTCCCAACTATTCACCATCCAGTCTTTTTGATGTTTATAAAATATACGTTATTTCCATTAAAAAATTAAATTTAAATTAAAAAGAAATATTAAATGAGATTATATGTGGAATGCTTAGCCCAGAACCTAGAGCATAGTAGATATTTCTACGCTTTACAAATCTAATATATCTTTTCATCTTGTAGTTCCAGTTATATATTTGTAGGAATGGATCTAGGGCAGATTTGAGGCTCAGGCCTGCTAAGAAATAGTACACCTGGGAATTTAAACTTCAATTCACCCCATCTGCCAGTAAATGCTCAGAAATGACCTGGAGCTGGGCGTGATTTTATACTAGTTATTTCTACCCATAGCAAAGGTGAAAAGCAAAGTGTCCAGAATAACCAGAAGGACCAGAGGCTTACGAAGATTCGCAAGGATGGAAAGGTCCTCCTTCTCAAAGGACCTGACAAAGATGCACAGAGTCACCTTGTGTCATCTAGTGGCCTTTGTGGACCCCTGACTCCAGGAAACTCTTCCCTTTGATTGGGAGCATGCTGTGTATCTCCTGCTTTCTTAGCTTTCTCTGTCCACAGCCTTCGCTGGTATCTGTTGATGCCTTTCTGTCAAACATTATCACCCCTGCAACAACCAAGCAATAAACAAGTCTTGGGGCGCCTGGGTAGCGCAGTCGTTGGGCATCTGCCTTTGGCTCAGGGCATGATCCCAGCGTTCTGGGATCGAGTCCCACATCAGGCTCCTCCGCTGGGAGCCTGCTTCTTCCTCTCCCACTCCCCCTGCTGTGTTCCCTCTCTCGCTGGCTGTCTCTCTGTCACATAAATAAATAAAAGCTTAAAAAAAAAAAAAGAAAAAAAATAAGTCTTGAATATTGGGGGGGAGGGGAATTTACAGATAACCCCCAAAATTCATCTTTTATTATATTTTTAATTTCCATCTATTCCATAACCTATGTATAAATTCAGTTAGCAACTTAATATAAAGAACTTGCATTTATATTATTTTTCCCTGCCCTTCACATTGTATAGGTACTGAGTATTTTTTCAAAGTGAAAATGAGGGCAACAGAAAATATACGATATGAATATCCACAAACTAAGTGGGTATATAGTTTCTTTATTATTCACTTATCCATTCAGAATGAAACTTTGCCTTCATGAACCTCATGTAAATTCTTTTTAATGATTACTCTCACATTTCTATAGCACTGTATATATTTTACAGCTCAAATTCTGTAAGTGGGTATTTTAATATTTATAGGCTATTTTCATTTTTAATCTTTTAAAACGTAAGTCACAAAATGTACAGTTGGAGGATGTATGTTCAAGGCACTCTGCTCGGTGCTATGTGTGAGAGGGGTGCTGAGAACAAAAAGTGTTTTATTTATATAAATACTTGCTTAGGAATATAAAAGTTAACTTCAAACTAAAAACACACCTGCATTTTTTAAAACAGTTTAGCAAGATACTCCCCCGCCCCCGCTACTATTAAAAGCAGTTTTATAGATTCTGGTTATGTTGAGTTACAGCTCTCAGACAGTTTTAGAGAGTATCTTACTTTCGTAGGGCTGCCATAACAAATTCCCACAAATTGGGTGGCTTAAAACAATAGAAACGTACTGTTTTGGTTCTAGAGGCTAGATGTCAAAACCAAGGTCATGGCCAGGCCCCCTCTGAAACCTGCAGGGAACCATTCCTTGCCTCTTCCTGGTTTCTGATTGGTTGCCAGCAATCTTTAATGTTCCTTGGCTTGCCGCTCCATAATTTCAAACTCAGCCTTCCTTTCATATGGCCTTCTCCCTGGGTGTCTTTCTGTCCTCACATGGCCATGTTCTTGGAAGGACACCAGCTATATTGGATTAGGGGCCACCCTTCTTCGGTACGACCTCATCTTAATGAATTACATCTTCAATAACACTGTTTCCAATAAGGTCACATTCTGAGGTACAAGCAATTAGAACTTCAACGTATCTTTTCGGGAGGAAACCAAACTCAACCCATAACAATAGACAAATATCGTGAGATGTAGATGTTAATGAGCCTATTTACAAAGCTAAAAAGTAGTGAATCTTGCTTGAGATTAATCTTTTGTTCTCAAGCCTAACTGTTGAGAAATACATACAACAATAGAGCATATTTTTAAAGTTCTAACACTCCCTGGTGAGATTGTTTTTAATAGCCTATTAATGGAAACATAAAAATCTATTCTTTATATTTAACTTTTCAAATTACAAAATTATAGTTCAAATTGTGGTTTACTTTTCTTAACACAGGAAATTTGTTAGTTTTAGGCAGTGTCGTATATTACCTTTGCTCTCAATAATGATTCTGAGCTGCTGCATCATAAAAAGTATTTACAGCTAAGTTATACTAGATCAAATCTAATTGATTAAATCAGAATTCTGTGCAATGTTAATTAAAGTATGCTTTAGATTAAGCAAAGTAATTACATGAGCGATTGCATTTAATGGAATATTTTCATGAATCAGAATATTGCATAATAAACCTGAAAACAGCCACACTGAATACCTAATATATTTCACAAAACGAATTGCACTGAGAACTGCTAAGACATCTGAATAAGTCACACCTTCTAAAGCGGACTCTAACTCCTTATTTCCAATGTGCTGCCAATCCCCTCACTGTGTTTCTGCTGTTATACCTTCTAGGACTGCTTCCTCTATCCCCAGGGGATGCCCGAAAGGAGTTCCGGCCTAGAGCATCCATCCTTGCTCTACAAGCCCAGGCTCAGTGAGGGAAGCACATCATATGATAACTCAAGACATGATAGTGTCTAGACTCTAGAGTACTATTCGCCTTACAATTTAGTTATGAGTTAAACTAAGAGAATAGCTCCCCACATAACACTGAAACAGTGTGCTCTCAATTTCAAACAGACTCAAAAGTAAGCGCTTCCCCAGTGGGGAAGAATTAAAGGTAAGAGGAACACCCAGCCCCTCCATGAAAGTGAGCCAGCAGTCCAGTGTATATGCTCTGAAAGAAATAATTTGCAACAACCAATGACTGGTGTTAGGTTCAGTTATTCAATTTCTATTACAGCTATACTTTTGGCAGAAGCACAGATCCCTGCTACCCTAGGTAGAATTCTTCAGTAATTTAAAGCTATATTCAATATTCTAAGGGAGACTGGTATTTGCTCAGCAGAAATTGTGTTGCTGGATGTGTTTAGATCCAGCTGTCGTTCGCAAGCAATATTGGTCTGAAATATTGAATAAGGCTTTCATTTGGTAGAGCTGCAAACATGAATGGGCAATTTAATGGCTTCGTGCCAGGGTCAACAGAATTTCATAAAAGAATGAATATTTGAAACAAGTGTCACTGCACCTGTCACAAATAATCATGGGAGATGTATAAGGACATCCTAAAAGGTAGCACTGAGCTAACCAGGAGTGGTCAATAATCGACTAATCAATAATTGGTAGAATTTACCACACACCTCCAAATTAATTTTGTACAGGGAACTTGAAATCAAAGTAATATTCTTTTTAGACTCATAAACATGAACCCTAGCCTCTATCTTCCCTTTAAAATACTTGAGAGTCTATTCCCTTTTTTTTATTATCTTTACCTAAACTGCTTTCATTTACAAGACATTTTGAGGGGCGCCTGGGTAGCTGTCAGTTAAGCATCTGACTCTTGGTTTCGGCTCAGGTCATGATCTCAGAGTTGCAGGATCGAGCCCTGTGACCAGCTGCACACTCAGCTCAGAGTTTGCTGGAGATTCCCTTCCTCTCCCTCTCCCTCTCCCACTCGCTGTGTCTCTTTCAAATAAATGAATAAAACTTTTTAAAAAGACACTTTGAATCACAATCAACATTTCAAACAAAGATCTTACAGCAATCTACATATTCTGTTAAGTCCGTTTAATTATTTCAAGTAGTTCTTAAATATCATTAGTAAAGTGTCCCTCCTATGACTGGATACAAATTTTTAGTACAGAACTGTCTTCTCCCTTCCCCTTCCCTTAAGGGCTAAAGATAATTCTGCATTTGCTTGTCTTAATCTCTTTTCTCTGCCCCCTTCCAAGTCAAGTTCTTCCTTACTAGACCAGTTCCTGAGCTTTGCGATGGGAAATTAGGATGGAAAGCAGAAGGGGGGCAAGAGGGTCCTTAGACAAGGAGTGGGAACGCTCCAGGGACTTGGAAGGCAGGGATAGCTACACTTTGTAGGACAATGGATAAGAGAGAAAAGAAGGAACCTTTTTTTTTTTTTTAGTTTTTTATAATAATTTTTTATTATATTACGTCAGTCACCATACAGTACATCCCTAGTTTTTGATGTAAATTTCCATGATTCATTACTTGCATATAACACCCAGTGCACCATGCAATACGTGCCCTCCCTAATACCCATCACTGGCCTATCAGAAAAGAAGGAATCTTAAGAACCATCACTGAAGATTATATATTGCTTTTGTGGTGCTCAACAGAGACTTTGAATTTACCAGGGCATGTTCTTTTAAGTACATCATTATTTGAAAACATGAAAATCTGTGCCATTTATTATAACTTCTGTGTGTTCTTGCTATGTCTAAGGAATATGGAGTTTTAAGAATCCTGTCTTCCTGGGTGCCTGGGTGCCTCAGTCAGTTAAGCATCTGACTCTTGGTTTCAGCTCAGGCCATGATCTCAGGGTTGTGAGATCAAGCCCTGCATCAGGCTGCACATTCAGTGAGGAGTCTGCTTGGGATTCTCTCTCTCCCTCCCCCTCTACCTCTCCTCTCTCTCTCTCTCTGTCAAATAAATAAATAAATAAAATCTTTTTTAAAAAGATTCTTCCCAAGATTTGGTTTGCCAATATCTTTTGCAGAACACAGGCATGTGACTTAGGCTCCCCAAATAAGAATAGATTCAGAAGTGAGTACATCAAGTTTCAGTTAAACAAGATGGACAAGTTCTAGAGATCTGTTGTACAATATCATGCCCACAGTTAACGATACTGGATTGTACACTTAAAAATCTGTTGAGAGATCTCATATCAAATGTTCATACCATAATTTTTAAAAAGCAATATAGGAAATTTCAAGGAGAAAGAGGAAGAGGAAAAGAGGAAGGCAACTTGAGAAAGGAGGCACCACATAGAATGCATGTGAGGGCAAAAATGGCAGGCGAATTCATGCTGCAGAAATGGCAGGGGTAGCGCGGGGGCAGCGGCAGGTCCCTAGTGCTTGTGGGAAAGGAGCGGGGGATGATTAAACTCATCAGGCCGGTTCTAAAGCCTATAGTTGGATGTCATTTCCAGACTCAGCCTTGAGCTGGTTCTCCCATAAGTATCTATAGAATAAACTTTCCTGCTTCATCAGACAGCATCAGTTTCTGATACATTTTATTGAAACTGTTATTGGTTCGCATATGAGAATAATGGCTCAGTTTTTCATACTTAATTTCCAATACTCTAATTTTATATTTAGCCCAGTGATTATTTGCTGGATAATGTTACTTGTAGATTTTAATCACTGGCTTTTAATGCAAAGTAAGATTTTGTTTTTAATATTAACAAAAATGACACAAGTACACCATCAAGTAAGATGTTTTTAAAATTCCAAATGTAATTGCTCTTGTAAAGACAGGACACAATGAAACAAGGAGTATGTTTGCCTTTACCTCTAGAAAAGAGAACAGGTTCTGCTTTAGCAGTCCTGGGTCTCTAAGTCATATTCTAGAGGAGTCCTCCTTTAGTTTTGATCTCTAAGATAGGACTAACAAGACCTGTATTACAGGTATATTGTGCGGATTAAAGAAGGTAACATATGAAGATTATCAGCGAAAGGCTTGAGCCCTACATCATCCACACCAATCAAAATTTTCTAAATTTTACAAATATGTAGGAACATAGGGTAGGGGATGCAGGCTAATATTTTTACTGGGGGGAAGGTAGTAATCTACTCAAAGCATATAGGTATCTTCATTGATTATGGGCAAATGATCATTAGGATTCGACATTGATCTACTTTTTTCACTCTCGAGCTACTGGGCACCTTTTTTCACTAAAGGAAACTCATTTTTTGTCTATAGTATACTGGTGACAAAGTAAGTCAACTTAGAAAAAGGTTTTCAAAAAATATCTCAACTAAAAATAGAAGGAAGTCATCTAAATATAGGCTTTAATGGGGGGGTATTAACCCTATTTAGGGCTCCAGGGTAGTAAAGATTTTATTCCTAAAAGCCTAACCCAACAAGATTAAAATAGCTATTAGATACATTTACCATTCACTGTATGCGGCAATCAAGCAATCTGCCAAAGAAAAATGCATGTCCCAAAGGAATTCATGCATTTATCCAAAGACTTACTGAGCAACCACTCTGTGACTGATAGTGTCTCCTTCCAAGGTAATCCACAAGCAAAACTGTAAAGAAGGTGAAGTTCTCATCAACTCCTTCTCTTGACAACTTCTCTGTCTCTGGTCAACCAGCACCCTCTGCTGCCTCTCACGCCTCAGGAAATCCCACTACCGCCATCACTATCCCCAGCTGAAGCACCCTTCTCCGGCCTGCCTTTCCAAATACAGTTGATCATTGAACAACTTGGGTTTAGACTGTGTGGGTCCTCATATTTTTTACTGTCCAGTGCTGTAAATATTTTCTCCTATGATTTTCCTAATATTTTTTTCCTCTAGCTTACTTTATTGTAAGAATACAGTATATAATACATATTACATACAAAATATGTATTAATTGACTGTTTATGTTACTGGTAAGGCTTCCAGTCAACAGGTTATATTAGTAATTAAGTTTTAGGGGAGCTAAAAGTTATTTGAGGATTTTTGACTTTGAGAGGGGTCAGTGCCCCGAACCATACCATGTTGTTCAAGGGTCAACTGTACGTCTCAAACTCCAGATTCCTGTCTATAGGAAGTACTCTCATCAAGCTATCGGAGGGTGTATTTGTCTGCTCAAGCTGCCATAGCAAAGTACCACAGACTGGGGGACTTAAACAACAGACATTTATTTTCTCATTCTGGAGGCTGGAAGCCCAATATCAGCCTTGCAGACAATTCAGTTCTTAGTAAGGCTTCACTTGTTGGCTTGCCTTTCATTGACCAGATGGGGGAGGCGGGAGGGAGGGAGGGAGAAAGGAGGAGGAGAGATACAGTGAGAGAGAAACCGAAAGAGAGAGAGAGAGAAAGCACACAAGCGCCCTAGTGTCTCTTCTCATCGGGCACTATTCCTACTGGATGGAGCCCCACCTTTGTGGCCTCATGTAACCTTAATTGCTTCCACAGAGGCCCCATCTCCAAATTCATCTATACGGAGAGTTAAGGGTTCAACATATGAACGGGGGAGGACACAACACTCAGTCCATAACAGAGAAAATACTGTTAAACACACACTATGAAAGAATTTTAACCCTCTTACAGAATGCAGAGAATAATTGCTTGTGGCAGGGACTAACTGCTTAATAAGTGTAGGAAAAAATTTCTAATAATTCAGGAGGGCAAGTACATCCCACACTGTTCATATAGCACCCGTGTCCGTGCTCCGCCACTGGGTGCGGGCACATTCTCGTCCTAGCTTGCACCTGTTCCTGCATCTTCAGTGCCAGTCGGGGGGGCTCAGTTTTACCACTCCACTGATGGCTGGACATGGAATCACACACTCCAGTCCCCAGACTTTCAGGCCATGGCCCATTTCTGGACCTAAGCCATGCCCACGGCTTTAAGTTCACAAGTCAGGGGGACATCATCTCCCCTATTCTATATGGGGAACACAGCCATGCCTGGATTGCATCCCCAAAAGTTCTCAACTGCTCATGCTGGTGCACACACAGCAACAGACACATAAGTTTGCATATCCTTGACCTTGAGGTTTTCCTTCTGTATTTACCTGCTTTTGGGGGAATCAACCACGAAAGTGTCCAAATTAAATTATTTTACCTTGTTAGTAGATACAGATGGCATTTAGAAATCTTAAAGATTGCTTTGCTTTTTCCTTGGAAACACAAAAGAGTGAAGATGTGCAACATATTTTTTTTTGCCCGTCCTATTCCAATGTAGGAGTCTGAGCCTCTCTGCTACCTCGGCAGATACCTAACCTAAATAGCTATTCTTAAACACACACACAAAACACACACACAAAAGAGAAGTCTTTGGGAACCTTCATTTACCACAGACCTGTGCTCCAAACATTTGTACTCAAAGAATTTCCAAAATAGAATTTGTGACAATAATACCTGAAAACCGGTTTTAGTTTTTTTAAGTACATTATACTTTCCAGTAATCTGACAACATCTCTGGGAATTTAGATAGTAACATCTGAGTGCTACCTACACAGTAAGCCTAGCTCAATTATCACTTGCTAATTGCTATCCAATCATTTGTAAAAATTGAGGCACAGAATATTTAAGTGATTTGAATATGATTTCTTATCTAATTGGTGGCAAAGCTGAGAATATAAGCCAAGTCCTGAGATTTTTTTTAAGTTATAGAAATTTTTTAACTGTACTATGAAGATAGTATGGTATCATAAACACCAGGCTCCCAATATCCAGTTTCAACAATTATCAACATCTTATTTTGCCAAACTTATTTCGTCTTTCCTCTAAGTTTTTTCCTGTTGCAGTATTTTTTTTTTTTAAGATTTATTTATTGATCTGAGAGACAGAGAGACAGCATGCAGGGGGAGGGGCAGAGGGAGAGGGAGAGAGAGACTCTCAAGCCGACTCTGTGCTGAGCACAGAGCCCAACGCAGGGCTTGATCCCACAACCCTGAGATCATGACTTGAGCTGAAACCAAGAGTCAGACACTTAAGGGATAAAACCACCCAGGCGCCCCTCTTACTGCAGTATTTTAAAGCAAATGCTAGACATCATATCATTTCACCTGTATATACTTCAGTATATATCTCTATTAAGGTATTTCTTACATTTTACATCTATTTATGGTAGATCAACAATTTCCTAACAGTGGCCAAAGGACTCAAAGACCTAGCAAAATATTCTAGTACTCTAGAAACACCCTATGTGTTTCTCTCTCTCAAAAGAGGAAATTCAAATCGATTTTAGTAGACCAATAAAAAGAAAAATAAAAAACAAAAACCCAATAATCTTTTGATAGTAAAAATTTAAAACATAAGTTTCAAAGTTACTTTAAAACATTTCACTATGTTCCAGTTCTACAAAAAGTACAAGCAAATCTTACTTATCTTCCTCCAAGAAAGCCAGTTTCCTGGAAGAAGTCATGGTGTGGAAATTCCATTTGGGGTAAAATCCTAAGGTTATATGAAGACTGTGTTTATATACCATCTGCTATGGAAATTGTGGTGGTGTTTAATAAAATATAAATGAAATTCATGAGGGTCTCACCTTGTTGAATATTTATTTGGCATATAATTTAGCAAAGGTTCTCTGATGTTCCTATTTTATGACTTTATCAAAATTTTCATCCTATTCTAATTTTAACATGGAATTTTAATGTCACACACATTAAAAGGCAATCTATTCACAACAGAGGCACTTAACCTATAGGGTGGCTATAAAGTCTGGCAACATGGGCCAGTATAAATAATAAATGGTTTCTTGACATTACGGGACAATACCTGAGATGTTTGATGTGTTACCCCTCATTAGTGACACACAGCGTAGTGTGCTAGACGGAATGGCAACGAATAGGGTAATTCACACAGTATTTCTAGCAATCCTTGCACATACATCTGTAATGCATCGCCTCCAATCAGTTCCCAGATGCGATCCCTGAAATCAGCAATGCCTGGGGATGTTAAAAATGTAAATTTTCAGGCCCTCACCCCAGACCTAATCAATCAGAAAGTTGGGCTCAACAGTCTGTTTTAACAAGCTCTGCAGGAGATTCAAATGCAAGCTGACGTTTGAGAAACACATGCTCAGATTTCGTGTCTCTGATTTTCACTGAAAACAAACCAACACACAAAAAAATCTTGCCCTTTCTGCATACCCCAAGCATAGGGTTGCCAGATTTAGCAAATAAAAATATTGGATGCCAGTTAAATTTGAATTTCAGATTAAAAAGTTTTTAGTGTAATCATGTCCCTTGCAGGTATGTCCTATGTCTATGTACCCCATTTATGAAAGGGATCTGTAAGTATCCCTGTAGCATAGTTATACTAACGGATTATTTGTTGCTTGTCTGATATCCAAACTGAATTTTTCATCCTGTGCCCTGAGTTCTTCTGGCAGCCATACTCAAGAGTGTTTTGATCTGGCCAGCAGTCGGCATACTCCACAGGGCTATGTCACCTCACCAGTCTCTCACCCCTCTGGGGGCATGTGGTGGTTAGTCTCTGAGTGAGCTGCCCTTGCCTGTCAAGAGCGTACACTCACTGCTGTTCACTTAACATGGTCAAGCTGGGCAAAGGGTCACCTATATTTGTGGCTACCCTGTAGGTGGAAATATTGGGTGTTGGCTAAAGACCAAAGCTAAAGAAACGTGTACCAAATCTCGTCTAACTACTTTGAATTCATGAAATGTAAAAACATTTTTTCTCTCTGTTCAAAGAACTTTGTTTCATGCAAGATTCTGGATTTCTAATAAGAAATAATGATGGATAAAAATGTTTTAATATGCCTTCACGGAGCTGCATGCTACTGATGAGTCCTTTCCTTTAACTGTCCCTACTTAAGTCAGAAAATTAAGGCCAAATAAGTTTGAAATCTAAATCTTACCTGAATTAGTTTTATACAGTCATTTCTTTCTCATTTTTGAGCTGCCATCCTGTATACTTTTTAAATTTACATAAAGTGCATAGATTTTAAATACACAGTTCAATGAGTTTTGACAAACATATACCCCCACCCCAGCAAAATTTAGAACATTTCCTTCACTCTAGAAAACATCCTCAAGCCCCCATCTAGTCAATTTCCCCTCCAGAGGCAACTACTGTTCTGACTTTTGTCACAGAAGTTTTGTTTGTTCTAGAACTTCATGTAAATGAAGTTGCTTTCATTTTCACATATTCAAAACATATCTTTCTATAAAGCAGGGAATTTATCATGTATTTTTACTTCTTTCCTCTGAAATCACTGTAAAGCCCTAAAGATAGTACCCCACCTCCCACCCTCAAAGAGAGGACAAGGATACTGGACGTGTATCTGGTCCATAGGGACGCATCAGAACCTGAGAAAGTAACTAGAAGAAGGGACATGAGGCTTTAGGTCATGGATCCCTGGGTCCCAAGTCAAGAAGCACTTGGGCCAGGGGATTCAGGAAGGGATGGCTGTGAGGGGCACCACGAGAGCGTCTGGGAGCTGTGCCAGGTAGAAAACAGCTCTAGGACCTCAGCAGGCTGCACAAGGCAGCCCTGCCCTTGCCTTCACGGCAATGCCCACCACTAGGCCTCCGGTCATTTAGGGACCCGGGTCGTGCCACTACCCATATGTTCCAAGATATCTGCCATGAAGCATCCTAGGACCCTTAGGGTGGGAAGGGGCTCCTGTCTCTGTACTTTGGGGACAGCCTAGACTCTACTGGTATACCCTAAAGTAAGGGCACAGGAGTGTAGATACCCCTGTTCCAGCTAATGTAAGTTAAACATTCAAGTTATTTAATATTTTAGTGCTTTTCAAAGTACCCACTGGAGTAGCATCTAATTATCATTTTAAAAGTCTACTACCCAGACAGGACATAAAATTTTAAATACCAGCAGTATGTAATCTAATATTATCCTTTATGGGAAAAAAAAATATTTCTATGATGTTCCCTTTGGCTCACATTCCTGGGGGATGCAGGGATGAAAGACCACATACCTCCAAACAGACATATTACGAGTATGGTTCATTTACATAGGTATGTACAAATGTTATCATCTGAGATGAATTTAGGAAAACACATACAAAGAATAAAACGTATTTTAAACGTGCCCCCAAATGTTGATGCTTATCACAAATCTTCACTTCCCCTGAGTTGTTCCCAGACTTCCAGGTTCCCTCAAAGGCAAACTTACCTGCAGGTCCTCTGTGAAGACTCCAAAGTCGTTCCTGTTCATGTATGTCAGGTCCGGCCCTATCACCCTCGCCTCCTGGGTGTCCGAGGAGAAGCCTTGCACGATTACCTGGAACGCAGTGCCTTCCTGTTTCCCTGCTACTGGAGGTTGGGCGCTCCCGGAGCCGATTCTAGCAACGCTTGAGGAGCAAGATGTTTATTAAGGATCATCACCTGTGACACGAAGGAGGCAGAAGCAGGGCTGGATTGAGGAAGGAATTGCACCGCAACGCGGACACAACACACGTAGTAGGAGCTCTGGGACAACTACTCTGCAGGAGACTGTCCCCAGCCAGGCCAGAGGGCTGTGCCTCTATATCCTGGTCTCACCCAGTCACCAGAGGCAGGCAGCTCCAGGAAGGGGGCAAGGCGGCTCTCGGGAGCTGAGGCACACCCGAAGGAGCTCCCGCTGCAGACTGTCTGCCGACCACGGCCTCCGCAGTGGGCGGCCAAGTTCTACCCTGAAAGGACAGGTAAGTACCTAGCACAACTGTGCTCCAAGTCAGTCTGCAAGAGCCGTGTGGTTCTCTCAGTCCCCCGAAGCACCGTGCTCAGCCTTGTCTCACGGTGGATCCATGTGCCGGGAGCATCTTCACCATCCTCTGCACCTGGCAGACCCCTTCCCCTTCCTCAGATCTCATCCTTAGTCAGGCCTTCTGTCACCCACTCCCTCATAACCCTCATGGGACTTGTAATCCGCTCAACCCCTTTATTCCCTCCTTAAACCCCCTCCGAGAGAGCAGGGGTGATGTCAGACTTGTTTGTGCGGTATTTTCAGTGTTGAGCAATGTGCCATGCACAGAGTAAATATTCAGTGTATATTTTAGTTAATTTGATATACCTGCTATTTTAGTTTGGATTCCCCCAGAAGGAGCCCTAAGGCAAGGATTCAAGTACAAGCACATTATTTGAGAAGTGATTCCAGGGAACACGGCTGGGAAAGTAGGAAAGTGGCCCGGGAAAGGAAAGGCAGCCAGTTAATTACTCATTACCGCTGTGGGCAAGAGTTTAATCCTGCTGGGGAAATCTGAGAACCAGCGTTGAACATGTGCCTTGAAGTTATTATCCACCCAAAATTGAGTGACCATCTATTGTGTGATTCCATTTATAGGAAATGCCCACAGTAAGCCAATTCAGAGACAGCAAGTAGATTAGTGGGTTCCAGGGGGTGGGGGAGGGGAGGATCAGGAGAAACTATCAACAGGTATGGGTTTCTTTGGGTAAGGGTAGAAATGTTGAGAAGTAGTGGTGCTGGTTGTACAATATTGTGAATATGTAAAAAAAAAAAAATCACTGAATTTTATACTGAGTTTTATGTTATATGGATTATATCTCAACAAAACAAATTACAATAAACAAGGGAGCTGGGAAATTTATACACAAGCTCGATTCATGAGTCAGGGCCGATGTGAGGGGAGTGGTTAGTTAATTTCTACAGCATTTCCTGCCTGACCTCAGCAGACAAAATAGGCTCTGAGACTAGGGCGACTTTCAGGCAAAGAGGTGCAGACATCAGCACTTTGCAGTTTGGAGTCATGATACACTGAAATGGAAAGAATAAGGGGGTATGGGTAGGGCCCTGATCGGGCCTGCTGTACTTAGTGAGAAATAAACCTAACAAACCCACCCAACATATTCAAAGATAGACCATTCCATGGAGAAGGAGGATTCACTCAGAAGACTCTAGCTCCAAGAACTGATTTTTCTAAACTTCCTCTTAACATATTGATACATGGATGACATGTTTAGGGAGCCAATTATCTCAGGTGTGATCCCTATTCAAGTAAATCCGGGGAAGGAGAAAAGAACGGTGCTTTCGTTGGAAAGTGCGATTGCAGTAGGTTGAATAATGACCTCCCCAAATATGTCTACATTCTAATCCTGAGACACTGTGAATATTCCCTTTTAAGGCAAAAGGGACTTGGCAGGTGTAATTAGGTTCGGGATTTTGAGATGGGGAAATGACGTTGAATTACCCAGGTGGGCCCAATGTAATCACACAGTCATGAGGGGGAAGAAGGTGGCTCAGAATCGGAGTGGGAAGGATATGTAACAGGAAGGGCAGATGTAGGGGTGCCATACTCTGAAGATGGAGAGGGAAGCCACAGGCCGAGGAGTACCGGCGCCACTCGAAGATAAAAAAAGGAAAAACAAAGGTTCTTGCCCTCAGAGTTTCTGGAAGGAACCAACATGCCAGTAATGCTAACATCTTGACTTTTTACCCCAGTGAAAATTATTGCACATTTCTGATCTCCACAACTATAGTAGAAGAAATCTGTGTTGTATTAAACCACTAAATTTGTAGTAATTTGTGACAGCGGTGACAGGAAGCTAATATACTTTCCCAGATGGGATGAAAAAAATAATCACCATCACTTCTTTCCCAGAATACGTTACAAAATTGGAAGGGTCTTAAAAATCACAACGAAAATAAAATACTTTGTATCTTCATTTTATGTTCAGTGTAGTTATGTATTTTTTAATATATTAAAATATACTTACACTTGTCTTATGACTTCTTTTTAGAATAAGCAAATACTATTTCAAATAGACTAGGTGGGGATTTTTTTTCATTTTAGCAAATTGAATGTTTCAATTTACCTTTTAGATTTTGGATTTATGGGGGGCGCCTGGGTGGCACAGCGCTTAAGCGTCTGCCTTCGGCTCAGGGCGTGATCCCGGCGTTATGGGATCGAGCCCCACATCAGGCTCTTCTGCTGGGAGCCTGCTTCTTCCTCTCCCACTCCCCCTGCTTGTGTTCCCTCTCTCGCTGGCTGTCTCTATCTCTGTCAAATAAATAAATAAAATCTTTAAAAAAAAAAAAAAAGATTTTGGATTTATGAATTACATTCTGCCAAGTAAAAATTCTTACTAGAATATTGACATAAAAAAGAAAAACAGTGGATGAATTCCCAGGAAATAACATGTTTACAACTCTAAAAGTATTGTAAAATTCAGTGAATTAAATAGAAATATTCCTACAGTAAATTTCCGAGCATATTCAATGTGAGTTGAAGGGAGCTAACTGCCAGGCATGACAGTGAGTATGTGAGGTTCCTGAAGGTGAGAATGGGACACAGGGTAGGATAAAGTAGCAAAGCCTTAGGAAAAGAGGGGGAAGATGAAGGGGGGATAAAGGACCTAATGGACATGAGCTGTTCCAGAGTTTTTTGATAAAAGGCACATGTAACTTCTCTCTGATTTCAGTCTATGCTCCACATTATCACCAGATAATAGAAAACAAAATTCAATCATGTCCTACCTCTGCTTAAAATGCTCTGAAATTTGTTAGGTTAAAATAAAATGAAAATCCGTACTGCATAATCTCAATGGCATGCAAAGCCCTCCATGTCTGGATGCCAGCCCAATTATTTAGCCTTATCACCACCATCCCAATCATGCCAGACTCTCCATCGTTCCTGAAACATCTCTGCAACTCTCATGCCTCACAGCCTTGGCAAAGAATGTTTTCCCTAACTAGAATGAGTCCTTCTTGTCCTCACCAAATATCTATTCATCCCAACCTCAATATCCTCTTCTCCGTGAAGTTTGCACTAGAAAAAATAATCCACCTTGGGCCTTGAGCGCCAACCCTCCAGCTTCTTGCCAAGGATGCTAGGAATGCAAAGCCCTGACTAGTCTTTGTCCTGGCCGTTTCACAGTGCTGTATTTGCAGAGAGCAATCTCGAGGGCTGGAGTAGCACCTTGCTTGCTCTCACTGTAAAAATGGTAAATTCCTTCAGCTCTGGGTTCCTCTCCTGTAACACAACTCTTAGGCTATGCAGGCGTTCATCAAGGCCCACCTGAATGCGCCCCCCCAACCGTGGATGGGGGGAGGGGCACGTGGACTGGTGCTGACATCAGGTTGGTGCTGCTCCTCACTGTGCCACGAGTGATAACAGTTATTTGTCTCTGACCCAGGAGTCTCCTGTCTTCCATCAGGACGCACGGAACAGTACCAGATTGTTAGCTTCCAAGTAGGATAAAACCCCAGATTCTGCACAGTCCTGGATAGTTCCCCATCTCTCCAGACAGGGTTTGTGCCCTCTTATACCTGTGGTCCTGCAAATATTGGCTCAAATAGAATGTGTTCTTACATGAGGGCATGGGTTACGGCACATAAGCTGTTCAGAAAAAGGTTTGTCAAAAAAAATATATTTCCAGGTCAGCAAAGGTGTCTGCTCTGATAACTGCTTCATTTTCCCCTAACCAAAGCTGGACCCATTTAAATAGAACAGACAAAATGAGACTGTTTTTTCATTGTCAGAGGAAAGTATTCTTGAAATAATGCTCTAAAGACCTGGGAGGATCTGAGTGACAATATTAGTCTGTTTCAGTCTTTCTTCATGTCACTTAATTTGGCCACATGATCCTGTTAACAATTCCTAGACTTTTTTTATAATGGATTTTTAAAGCATTCTTTAGCCCAGATCATTCATTTTCTGTTCTTAAGAATTAAAGGTTAATTCCACATTTCAAGATTTTTAAATAAGATTTTTATCTGAATTTTGTAAGCTGGGGGGAATAAGCCTTCATTAATTATCAAATATTTTTCTCAGTGATTTTTATCAGTTTTTGCAGCCAGGAGGCATAGCAGTACATTAATAAGCTGGAAAAAAAATGAATAAATAGAATCTTACTTGGTTATGAGATCGCGAAGAGAAATTGAGAAAAAGCTAAGTAGCGAACAGAAGTAGCAGTTAGCCCTAGAAGGATTATAAAACAATAGGCAACTCCTTAACCAAAGGCAACAGGTTGGCTTAACAAGGGGGAAGCCAGAACTACCCCACTAATAAGCTACACAAGAAACACATACCTTACTCAATTCAAAACTAGTCAAATGTTTGTATTTAAATTAAGAACTGAAAACTCAAAGCCTTGTACGTTTGAGATCAGGTTTAGATTGAGGAAACCTACGTCTTATCTTTCAGATACCCTGTGGGCAGGGCTGAGTTCCTGCTGGAAATGGACCCTTGTTAAAGAAGGAGACAGATCCAGTCCCTGAGTCCCTGACAGCATGGTGACCTAAGAGGTCACACCGAGGTTACAGCAATACAGGTTTGTGCTCCAAGCAACACCACTCACCTTACACCCTGGCTCCAGGGCTCTGTCTGTTGGGGAAAGTCAAAACAAAAACAAAAACAAAAAGCCAGGTGTTTTGCTAAAACATTCCAAAATTTGCAGTGGCTTGAGAGAACATTGCACATTTTATTCAATCTTAATCTACTTCCCTTAATTTTATCATACATTTGAAGGTGGGAAACTAGCTCCATGGACATGGAAATAGCATTAAAGCCACATGAGTAGGGAGGGAAGATAAGTCTCCTAACATTTGAGGAAAAGGATAATATACATCCTCCTAATTTTGTCAGCCAAGTTGTACTTTATCGTGCCTCGGACTAGAATGCTTGATCTGTACCTTGGGGCTCTGGGAGGAGGGTAGCTAACCCCACAGGAGCTTTACCCACGTGTTCAGGGCTGCTTCTGCTCCTGGCACAGAGGAGTGGGGAAGGTGGAAATAACCAATGGCAGCCACCTGCCCTTTTTACTGCAAAGCTAGAATAGCATGGTGCCTTCTACTCTAAAGTTTCTTGTACGAATTATAACTCACTTCGCCAACATCTTCATGATAGCTCAGGGACCAGGAGGAAGGAAACTGGGTTGAACCATTAGCCTTTAATAATTAGAGACTTCTGGGGGCGCCTGGGTGGCTCAGTCGTTAAGCATCTGCCTTCGGCTCAGGGCGTGATCCTGGTGTTCTAGGATCGAGTCCCACATCGGGCTCCTCTGCTGGGAGCCTGCCTCTTCCTCTCCCACTCCCCTGCTGTGTTCCCTCTCTCGCTGGCTGTCTCTCTCTCTCTGTCAAATAAATAAATAAAATCTTTAAAAAAAAAATTAGAGACCTCTGGATTCAGTTGTGGATGAAAGCGAGGAAATGCTGCTACTGAAAAACAAAACAACTCAGGGGAAAATCTCCAGTCTCAACCCTCCACCTTCCCTGTTCCGCAGGGCAGGGTCCTTTGCCTAAGGCTCCAAACTGCTCACCCTGGGAGGTTCGCACTGACAGCTCCCGCAGGGAATGTGGGTAGGATTCCAGACTGTCAAGGGTGTGGTTTGATATGTTCTGTGCTGCAAACTGATCTAGTGGTATGAATGCCAATGAAATCCTCCCCTGTGCCGTGCTATACCTGGGTAATAAGATGAAGACCACTACAAAGCCATCATCACAGGGACCCCAAGAAAACCTGGGGTTCCTGACTCTGGTTTGTGCATCATAAGAAAAGCCTTTTTAAATGGAGTCACTCAAGTTTGTGCTTGGGTCCACTAAATTGTGCGTTTAGGTTTTTCTGGGGATATGCCTTTCGCCGTTTCAAATTGGGGAAATAACTAATGAAAAGGTTTTTTTTTTAATTTCCTTATTTATAGTAAAAGAAATAATAGGGCTCAAAAATTAGTCACCTAGTTACCATTCTGCTTAAAGGTTACCTACTAGAGGCTGGTACTTCTCTGTTCCATAGAGCAGGAATCTGCGTATGCCCCACCCCAGGGTAGAAAGGTAGGGGCCGCAGACACAACCTTATAGACCTGTTTGTCAGGAGAATTAGACTTTCTAGAATCCCTAGATTGGCAAGTAGTTGAGAACCATCCCCACTTTCCAGAATACTTCTTAAGACCTCTAAGGGTTGGGAATATTTTTATATTAATGGATTTTACAGGAAGTTATAGGTAAATCAGCTGTTACAAACAAAATTGCACATCAAGGGAGTTATCGGGGTGCCTGGCTGGCTCGGTTGATAGAGCATGCAACTCTTGATCTCAGGGTGGTAAGTTCGAGCCCCACACTGGGTGTAGAGATTACTTAATAATAAAATCTTAAAAAACAAAACAAAAAAACCCTCGGTGTTATGTATGAAATGCTAAAAGGCCAAAAAACATTGAATTGCTATATTGGGTAATATTTACTTTCCCCAGGTATTTACTAGAATGATAAGAATATTCTGAAAGACATCACTAATCTTGGCTAATGTGTAACTACCATTTAAAACTCAATTACCCTGATCATGAGATCAAGCCTTATGACCGGCTCCTCGCTGTGCATGGAGCCTGCTTAGGATTCTCTCCCTCTGCCCCCCCCAACTTGCATGTGGCCATGTACTTATCTGGCACTCCCTCTCACTCTAAAAGAGTAATTAATTAATTAATTAATTTTGAAACCCTCAATTACCCTGAGCCACATTTCTCATGTAATCTCAAACAGCTGTTATTCCTGCTATCATAGTTCTGTTAATGGCACCGATATTCTTCTGTTCCCCAGGCATAAAATGTTAGGCTCATCTTTGGTTCCTTTTCATGACACTCCTTCTCCACCCAATCAATTGCCAAATCCTGTATTTTCTTAATAAAATGGCCCCTGATCTCCCTTTCTACTGACGCCCTATTTCTGATCCTACTTCTGGCCTTCAATGTTCTCCCAGCTCCCGGCCTCTCCTCCCTCCCACCAATTTTGCACATGGCAGTTTGACTAACCTGTCCCTATCATCACTTTGGTTAGAGGAGCCACCTCCTTAACAGTCTTTCAGGACTTCCAACTGCCTGCACCCATGGCTTGCGTCAGGTAAGACACCGCGCTTTGTCCCTATACTTTGCATGCTTTGCAAACATTCAACCGCCTTCTGGTCAATGGGTAAAATTCCATTTTGCCAAGATTAAAACTTATAATTTCTGTCAGAATGCTGATCTGAGCAACTTGCCAGTGTTAAGTAGAACGCAACTTGCTATAAATACGAGGGAAGAGGCTTAGAGTCACATCCACGGGAACTACCTTGTTGAGAACCCTGTCTCCCAAGAGTCAAGGGTGTATGTCTGGGAGTAAACAGCTCTACTCAAAAAAAGCTGCTGAGGGTCAGCCTAGTGAATAGAGAGGTAACTATGGATGCTTTTACAAACACTGTGAGACTAACTATACAGTTGGTTGTACTATAATTGCTGCTGGCTTGTTTGGTGTTTCCAGATGTTTGATCCTTTCTGTTGTCCTGCTAAAAATTCAGTACTTGAAGGTGTGTCACAAAACCAAATGTTCGAAAATCACTGAAGGCTTAAGTTCAAATTCCTTACCCCAACCTACCAGGTCCTTTTCATTTTGACCCCAACCTTCCTCTCTAGCCTTAACTTCTTTTTTTTTTTCTTTTAAAGATTTTATTTATTTATTTGACAGAGAGAGAGAGCCAGCAAGAGAGGCAACACAAGCAGGGGGAGTGGGAAAGGAAGAAGCAGGTTCCTAGCAGAGGAGCCTGATGTGGGGCTCGATCCCAGAACGCTGGGATCACACGCTGAGCCGAAGGCAGATGCTTAATGACTGCGCCACCCAGACGCCCCTCCAGCCTTAACTTCTAATTCTGGCCACTTGAGTCACATGGGACCACATGTTGTTGCTCTTTGAAAAATCAGCTTTTTCACATCTCTGGGCCTTCATATGCAGAAGAAACATTGTGTTCTTGTTTTTTCTGCGCTCAGTTATCAAGACCCAGTTAACATATTTTCTCTTCCCCAGTGTTTTCCCTAACTCGCCCAGTGAGAGGTCATTGTTCCCATAGTCCTTTGCACATGTCTTCTTCATCACATGTACCCTCATGTTTTACAATCCCTGCCCTACACGTATCTTCAAGGCATCAGGGATGGTGCGTCTGAGTTTATGAGGGCAAGGACTTCATTCATCTTTGAATTCCCGATGCTTGAGATGTTATAAGCCCTTAATAAATATTTGTAGAATTGTCTGTTTTGGCCAAGATTCAGGCCCCATGACTTATTGCTAATTAATCTTTCAAAAATTATCTCCCACAATTCTGCTGTATGTACTTTATACTCAAACCAAGCTAGATTACTTTCTGTTCCTGAAATAGGACTTACACTTTCCCACCTCTACAAAAGTGCTCATGTGATTCAAAGTGTTCTTACATTTGGGACACTCACCCTCTGTCTATGATAGCCACCTACAAAACTTCTGCCTATCCCCATAACCAAGCTCACAGCCATGTTCTCCCAATAAGTCCTCTCTCATTCCCAGACTAAGCATTTTCTCTGAACTTTTTAATACTTGGTTATACAGTTCTCGGGACCCCTAACACAAACTAGTGTGGATTGTAGTCACGTGTCTATTTTTACCTCCCTCACTAAGTTATAAAAATCTCCTTGATGGGGCGCCTGTGTGGCTCAGCCATTAAGCATCTGCTTTCGGCTCAGGTCATGATCCCAGGCTCCTGGGATCAAGCCGCGCATCAGGCTCCCTGCTCGGTGGGAAGCCTGCTTCTCCCTCTCACACTCCCCTTGTTTGTGTTCCCTCTCTCTCTCTGTGTCTCACTGTCAAATAAACAAATAAAATCTTAAAAAAATAAAATAAAATAAAAAACCTCCTTGAGGCAAGAAAGATACCTTATTAGTTTTTGTTTTCTCATTGGTACCTATGCAATATGTTGCTCGTAAAAGGCACAGTTTTTCAAATGAATGAATGAAATAAGTGATACATATGTCTAGTGCATTCTACTATTCACTATATTCTATTTACATATGTATCATACAATTACAGTTTATGTAAAGGAGCCATTTCAACATTTCCTTGGTACATTATGCAGTTGTTATCATGTGTAGCAAATTCTTGTATCACACTCTCTCCACACTATTGCAGGCCAATTTCCTTACTGAGATAAATTTTTAAAACTCTACCCAGGATGGAAGTGTTAACTAACCCTACTGTGGTAATCATTTTGCAATCTACGATATACATATGTATGAAATCATCACATTGTACATCTTACATATATTAGATAATATCTCAAACCTAGGGGGGATCCCCCTACACAGATGTTCTCCTCTTACTCTGGAATCTGAAAATTGGGATTTATAACACAGAGAATAAGAAGTCCTAATAAAAATGAATTCCAATTTTCCTCCTTTAAGCAAAGTTAAGTTTCTATCTACTCTTTCTTTCAATTCACACATATATAATAGCAATTATTTCGACTGCTTTGTATTGTATGTTTTCACCTTTATCTCGCCTACTAGATTTTGAGCTTCTCAAAGCTGATAACCCTGTCTTATCTCTCTATTGATCAACCTATAATAATTAGTTTACATATATAAGTATGTTTTGTTTACTTTATATGGTTGATCCTTAAACAACACGGGGGTTAGAGGCATCAACACCCACATAGTTGAAAACCTTCATGTAACTTTTGACTCCCCCAAAAAATTAATAGCCTACTATTGACCAAAAGCCTCACCGATAACTACTTGATTAGCATATACTTTGTGTGTTACAGGTATTAGATAGTGTATGCTTACAATCAAGTAAGCTAGAGAAAAGAACATGTTAAGAAATCATAAAAGAAAGTACATTTATAGTACTGCACATATGTTTGTTGAAAAAAATGCACATATAAGTGGACCCCACAGTTCAAACCCATGTTGTTCAAGAGTCAACTATATATAAACATGTAAATATTTTTAATATTTATATATAAATGTAAAAGTACATATAAATTATATAATTATTATGCCTGGCAATATTTTCCATTCAATTGCTATTATTGAAATAATGGACATTTTTTTTTCTTACTAAAGCATAGTTGACATACAATGTTGTATTAGTTTGGGGTATACGAAATAGTGAATCGATAATTTTATACATTATACAATGCTTATCATCATAAGTGTAGTTACCATCCATTACCATACAAGGTTATTACAATATTATTGACTATGTTCCCTATGCTGTACTTTTCATACCTGCAACGTCTGTGTTTTGTAACTAGAAGTTTGTACTTCTTAATCACCTTCACCTTTTGCCCACTCCCCCACCCACCCTCCTATCTGGCAACCACAAGTCTGTTCTCTGTATATGAATATGAGTCTTTCTGATTTTGTTTGTTCATTTGTTTTTTATATTCCACATATGAGAGAAATCACATGGCATTTGTCTTTGTCTGACTGATTTTACTAAGCATAATACCCTCTAGGTCTATCCAGGTTGTCACAAATGGCAAAATTCCATGCCTTTTTATGGCTGAGTAATACTCCACTGTGTATATATACAGATCTTTATCAATTCAAGCTTTAGGTTACTTTTATACCTTGACTGTTGTAAATAAAGCTTCAGTGAACAAAGGGCCACATACATCCTTTCAAATTAGTGTTTTCCTTTTCTTTGGGTAAATACCCAGAAGTGAAATTGTTGGATTATATACAGTAGTTCTATTTTAATTTTTTGAGAAACCTCCATACTGTTTTCCATAGTTCCTGTACCAATTTACATTCCCACCAACAATGTATGAGAGTTTCCTTCTCTCTACATCCTCACCACCAATGCCTGTTATTTCTAGTCTTTTTGATACTAGCAATTCTGACAGGTGTAAGGTGACCTCTCATTGTGGTCTTGATTTGCATTTCACTAATGATTAGTGATGTTCAGCATCTATTCATGTGTCTGTTGGCCATCTGGATGTCTTTTTTAGGGAAGTGTTTATTCAGGTCTTCTGCCCATTTTTAATCAGATTGGTTTTTTTGGTGTTGGCTTGCATGAGTTCTTTATATATTCTGGAATTTAATGCCTAATCAAATATATCATTTGCAAATATCTTCTCTCATTCAGTAGGTTGTCTTTTTGTTTTGTTGATGGTTTCTTTCACTGTGCAAAAGAAATTTTAGTTTGCTGGAGTTCCAATAGTTTATTTTTGCTCTTGTTTCCCTTGCCTCAGGAAACGTTCAGAAAAATGTTGCTAAGGTCAGTGTCCAAGAGATTACTGCCTATGTTTGTGGGGGTTTTTTGTTTTTGTTTTTGTTTTTATATTTTTAGGCGTTTTATGGTTTCAGGTCACACATTTAGGTCTTTAAACCATTTTGAGTTTTTTTCTGTATGGGGTAAGTGGTTCAGTTTCATTCTTTTGCATAGAGCCATCCAGTTTTCTCAACATCATTTATTGAAGAGACGGTCTTTTCTCCATTGTGTATTTTTGCCTTTTTTATCTTAGAATACTTGACCATAAAAGTGTGGGTTTATTTCTGGGCTCTCTATTCTGTTCTATTGATCTATGTGTCTATTTTTGTGCTGTTACCATACTGTTTTGATTACTATAACTTTATGGTATAGTTTGAAATCCAGGATTATAATACCTCCAGCTTTATTTTTCTTTCTCAAGATTGCTTTGGATATTGGAGGTCTTTTGGTTGCCATCAAATTTTAGAATTATTTGTTCTATTCTCTGAAAGATACTACTGGTATTTTGATAGAGATTGCATTGAATCTGTAAATTCTGGGGGGCAGTAGGGACATTTAGCAATAGTCTTCTATCCATGAACATGGTATACATTTTGTGCCATCTTCAGTTTATTTCATCAATGTCTTATAATTTTCAGAGTATAGCTCTTTTACCTGGTTGGTTTAATTTATTCCTAGGTATTTCATTCTTTTTGATGCAATTGTAAATGGGATTATTTTCTTCATTTCTCTTTCTTCTCCTGTTATTAGTATATAGAAACATAATAGACTTCTGTATATTAATTTTACATCCTGTGACTTTACTGAATTCATTTATTCTACTAGTGTTCTGGTGGAGTTTTTAGGGTTTTCTTTATGTAGTATCATGTCATCTGCAAATAGTGACAGTTTTATTTCTTCCTTACCAATGCGGACTCCTTTTATTCCTTCTCTGATTCCTGTGGCTAGGACTTCTAGTTCTATGCTGAATAAAAGTGGCTAGGGTGGACACCTTTGTCTTGTTTCTGATCTTAAAGAAAAAACTCTCCATTTTTAAATATTGAGTATCAGGTTAGCTGTGGGTTTGTCATGTATGGCCTTTATTATGTTAAGGTATATTCCCACTAAACTCACCTTGTTGAGAGTTTTTAGTATAAGTGGATGTTGAATTTTGACACAAGCTTTTTTGGCATCTATTGAAATGACCATATGATTTTTATCCTTCTTTTTGTTAATATGAAATGATGTTGATTTTGCATATATTGAAGCATCCTTGTATCCCTGAAATAAATCCCACTCGATTGTGGTGAATGATCCTTTTAATGCACTGTCAAGTTCAGCTTGCTAATATTTGGTTCAGGATTTTTGTATCTGTGTTCATCAAGGTTATTGACCTGTATTTTTTTTTTTTTTGTAGTGTCTCTGTCTAGCTTTAGTACCAATGTAATGCTGGCCTCATAGAATGAAATTCGAAAGTTTTCCTTCTTCTATTTTGTTTGGAATAGTTTGAGAAGAATAGGTATTAACTCTTTTAAATGTTTGGTAGAATTCCCCTGTGAAATCATCTGCTCCTGGACTTTAGTTTGTGGGGAGTTGTTTTTTGTTTTTGTTTAGTTTTATCAATTCAATTTTAGTCTGTTCCAATGTCTATTTCTTCCTGCTTCAATCTTAGAAGATTGTGTGTTTCTTGGAATGTATCCATTTATTCTAGGTTGTCCAATTTGTTAACATACAATTTTTTTGTAGTAGTCTCTTCTAATCCTTTGGATTTCTGTGTTGTCAGTAGTTACTACTTTTCATTTTGGATTGTATTTGAGTCCTCTCTCCTTTTTTCTTACTAGTCTGGCAAAAGGTTTATCAATGTTATCCTTTCAAAGAACCAGCTCTTGGTTCCTTGGCCTTTTTTTTTTTTTTTTCTACTCTATTTCATTTAGTTCCACTCTCATCTTTATCATTTCTTTCTTTCTTTCTTTGGGATTTAGTTCTTTTTCCAGTTCCTTTAGGTGTAGGGTTGAACTGTTTATCTGACTTTTTGTTTTTGTTTCTTGACTTAAGCCTGTATCACTATAAACTTCCCTCCTATGAATGCTTTTGTTCCAAAAATTTTGGACTGTTGTGTCTTCCTTTCTATTAGTCTCCATGTATTTTTTTTATTTCTTCTGACTTCTTCATTAATGCATTAGTTGTTTAGTAGCATGTTGTTTAGTCTCCAAGTGTTTGTGTTTTTTACCAGCCTTTTCTTATCATTGATAACTAGTTTCATACTGTCTTGGTCAGAAAAAATACTCGATGTGACTTCAGTCTTAAGTTTATTGAGACTGGTCTGGAGTTTAACATGAGCTGTCTGAATAATGTTACATGTGCATTTAAAGTATGTCTGTTCTACAGCTCTTGGATGGAATGTTTTGTATGTATCTGTAAATCCGCCTAGTCCAAAGTTCCATTCAAATCACTGTTTGCTTATTGAATTTCTTGTATGGATGATCTATCCATTGATGTAAGAGGGGTGTTAAAGTCCCCTATTTTATTACTGTCAATGTTTCCCCTCATGCCTGTTTAATATTTGCCTTATATATTTAAGTGCTTCTGTGTTAGGTACATAAATATTTACAATTGTTTTCCTTTATCATTATATAATGATCCTTTATCATTATATAATGCCCTTCTCTGTCTCTTGTTAGGGTCTTTGTTATAAAGTCTATTTTGTCTGGTATAAGTGTTGCTACTCCAGATTTTGTTTGTTTGTTTCCATTTGCATGGAATAACTTTTTCCATTCCTTCACTTTCAATCTGTATATGTCTTTAGGTCTAAAATGAATCTCTTACAGGCAGCAAATAGATGTGTCTTGCTTTTTAATCCATTCAGTCACCCTATGTCTTTTTTTTTTTTTTTTTTGCTTTTTGTTTTTTAAAGATTTTATTTATTTGAGAAAGAGAGACAGCAAGAGAGGGAACACAAGCATGGGGAGTGGGAGAGGGAG
Source organism: Ursus maritimus (assembly GCF_017311325.1). Lineage (NCBI taxonomy): Eukaryota > Metazoa > Chordata > Mammalia > Carnivora > Ursidae > Ursus > Ursus maritimus. The sequence continues at coordinate 18,007,675 of NW_024427107.1, forward strand.
AAACAGGCTCCCCGTGGATCGGGGAGCCAGACAGAGGGCTATGACCTGAGCTGAAGGCAGATGCCTAAGGACTGAGCCACCCAGGTGCCCCAGATCACTTACATTTAAAATAATTACAGATGGGGCACCTGGGTGGCTAAGTCAGTTAAGTGTCTTACTCTTGATTTTGGCTCAGGTCACAATCTCAGGGTCGTGAGACTGAGCCCCGCCTCAGCCTCCATGCTGAGTGTGGAGCCTGCTCAAAAATCTCTCTCTCCCTTTCTCTTTGCCCCTCCCCCACTTGCATGCTCTCTCGATTTCTCTCTCTCTCAAAAAAAAATTAAAATAATTATGGATAGACATGAACTTATTGTTTTTGCTGCTCACTTTTTGGTTGTTTGTGTAATTCTTATATGTTCCTTCTTTCCTCCCTTGTGATTGAGGTCTTTAACGTTTGGATTCCTTTCTCTTTGTTTTTGGTGTGTCTATTATAGGTTTTGGTTTGTGCTCACCATGAGGATTGTATATAACATCCTAAGTATAAAGCAGTCCATATGTAGTTGATGGTCACTAAGTTCGCAAACATTCTAAAAGCACTACATTTTTTACTCGTCCCCCCACACACATTTTATGTATATGATATCCTATCTTACATTGCTTATTTTGTGAGTCCCTTAACTAATTTTTAGATATATTTGATCTTACCACATTTGTCTTTTAACCTTTGTACTAGCTTTCTAAGTTATTGATCAACTAATTTTCTATATATTTGCTTTTACCAGTAAAGTTTTTTCTTTTCATAATTTTCTTCTCGTTATGGCCTTTTCTTTTCCTCTTCAAATTCTTTTAACATTTCTTGTGGGGCCTGTTTAGTGGTAATGAACATCAACTTTTGTTTGTCTGGGAAACTCTTTTATCTCTCCTTTTAATTGTAAATGATAACTTGGTCATGTGTAGAATATCCCGGGGTATAGATTTCTTTTACTTTCAGCTTTGAATATGTCATTCCACTTTTTTCTTAACTGTACAGTATCTGCTAAAAAATCAATTGATCACCTTATAGGGTTTTGTTGTTGTCGTTGTTGTTGCCCCCCCCCCCCCACCGTACAGAACTAGTTGCTTTTCTCTTACTGCTTTTAAGATTCTCTCTTTATCTTTAAACTTTGGTATTTTAACTTTTGCATGTCTTTGTTTGGGTGTCCTTGTGTTTCATCTTGTTTGGGGTTCTCTATGATTCCTGGATTTGGAGGTCTGATTTCTTCCCCAGGTTAGGGAAGTTTTCAGCTATTATTCAAATAAGTTTTCTGCCCCTTTTTCTCTTCTCCTTCTAGGGCCCCTTTAATGCAAATGTTAGTAAGCTTGATGTTGTCTCAGAACTCCCTTTAACCTATCCTCTTTTTCTTTAAATGTTTTTGTTGTTGTTGTTCTTTTTGCTGTTCAGCTTGGGTGCTTTCCATTACCATGTCTTCAAAAATCACTGATCTGTTCAGGATCCTCTAATGTGCTGCTGATTCCCTCTAGTATATTTTTTGTTTCTGTTATTTTTCAACTCTGATTGGTTTGTTTATATAATATAAATATTGTTTATATTTTCTATCTCTTAAAGTTCTCACTGAATTCATCTACTCTTCTCTCAAGTCTGGTGAGCATCTCTTTGTGGCCATTATGTTTAACTTATGTAGATTGCTTAATTCCATTTTGTTTAGTTCTTTTTCTAATGTTTTGTCTTTTTCTTTCATTGGCACATATTCCTCTATCTCCTCATTTTGGGTGATGTTCTGTGTTTGTTTCTATAAATTAAGTGAAACAGCTACCTCTCCCAGTCTTGAAGGAATGACCTTGAATAGGAACATCCCCTGTGTAGACGGGATGTGCTTGGCAGCTTTGGCTAGCTGATGGGAGCTGTAGTGGGTGTAAGCTGTGGGTTCTGAGATGCTTTGCACTTGGGCTGCCTTGGTGGGATGGCTGGAGCTGTAGTGAGTTCATTCTGGGGGATACCTAGTGTTTGTCTCTCAGGGGCCATATTCATCAGATGACTGGAGTTCCGTGTCATGGGTGTGTGGCCATTTTGGGGGACAGCTGGGGCTGCCGTGGGCTAAGGGCCCAAGGCTCCCTGAGTCAGTGGGCTGTCTGGAGCACCCAGGCCTTGCACCTGTCTGTGCTGTCAAGGTGGACGGGGAGCATACACAATGGCACTTGCCAGCACCTCTGACCATTGGGTAGATGCCATAGAGTGAGTTCACTCGTAGTCAAGTTGCCTTAAACTGCGTCTTCTTATGCATAAACATTTTAAATGGTCGATGCTTTTCTTCTTATTTTAATTCCAGTGTAGTGAACATACAGTGTTATATTAGTTTCAGGTGTACAATAGAGTGATTCAGCAATTCCATATATTAAATGGCCAATGCTTTTTATCACTAACAAACTATTTTCAGATCTACTAGGAGAAGAAAAAAATGAAAGATACTAAGATACGAAGACCCATTGCTCCGAAAGCAGTAACTGGAGATGAATGCACAGCACCTAGGTGCGAATAGTGATAAGCCAATAGTCAAACATGATTCAACTTCACAGAACTTTCTAGTTTAATATTATTGGTCCATAGTTTGATATTACTTAGTCGTGGGTAATATTGTTCTTCCATTATAGCTTACAACTGTGTTTCTCAAACTTGAGTAATAAACAGACCTCTTTTAAAAATAAGACTCCTTACATGTATGGAATTGTTAAACCACTGTATTGTACGCCTGAAACTAATATAATACTGTATGTTAACTAACTGGAATTAAAATTGAAGTTTTGGAAAGTAAATATAATGAATTTAAAAATTAAAATAAGACTCCTTCAGACTCAGACTTGCCTTAATTTGTGTTTACTATGCTATTATTTAAACAGGTATAAACTTTTTCTCTCTCCCCCCTTCCTCCACTGCCTACCTCATCCTTCCTTCTTTATTTACTCACTTGTTAATCTACTCTCTTCCACCTTTCCTGTTCTATTTTTGGACATTGTATAAAATCGTAGTGTACTTCCAAATTACTTCAGATGTTCCCTTTACCTTTGGTTTTATAAAGATTAGTAGCCACAAAGAGGGGGGAAATGTGTTTCCATCACTGGTGGCATGGTGAGATGCACAGCGTTTGACATGAAGATTAGGTGATTTATGCTCTGTCCTCAGTTTCCCAATTTCAACAAATGCTTCTCTGAGAAGACTAGCTTGTTGTAATTATGCACAAAGTAAGAACAGATACTCTTTTTTTGTCTTTTACATGCAGCAAAGTTTAGAGGAAGTGACTGAAATCTCCATTTACGTGTTACTGAACATCCTTATCTTGTTGAAGACTAAATATTTCCACTTCAGATAAGCTTGCCTCTTTCATGCCAGCAACTCTTCTCTGAACTTCCACAGGTCAGCCAGGCTCAACAGCAGACAAAACAAAGCTCTCTTAGAGAAAGATCTGTAAATTCCCAGAAATATCCTTCCTTTCTCTACAAATCACAAAGAAACAGAAGAGGCCAAGGCATTCTGGGCTTCGGATAACATTTCTCCCTTCAGAGGAATAAATGTTTATCTGCTTGAGCTGACCAGTGGGCAGCATACTAAAACTAAGTGTGACTGTAATGAAAAGGAGTTGATTTTCCTGTGACGCGGGGTATCTAAAGGCGATTTCTAAAATATTTTGATTACCAACCATTTCATTGGAAATGAAAAGCCTCCTAAGCAGCAGATTAATTTGAATGATGATTCTGGGGTGTGTGTGTGTGTGTGTGTGTGTGTGTGTGTGTGTTTTGATAAGCCGTGGATCAAATACCACCACTTTGAAAAGGTTTCTTTGATCTTTCTTGTCAAAATTCATTTTCTTTTTATTTCCATACATGTACCTCTATTGAATATTTGTCATTCTAATTCATATTGTGATCAGTTGATTGACAATTATTTTATTGCAAGCCTCTTGAAAGCAGCAGGTACCTTTAATCATCTTCCTCAAGTTCTGCGCTGGTGCCGACAGATAGAAGGTACTGGATGCTGACTGCACTGAAAACCTGTTTAGTTGTTGCTCTGGTCCTAAACAATTAGAAAGTTAGCAAGTCTGTCACCCGGTCTTTAAAACTAGCTCTGGCTGCTGAGAAGTTAGGCTTCCTGCGATAATAAATGCTGTGTATTGTTATTATTTGACATATCTACCACCTGAAGCTTCAGGACATCTTTGGAACCATTGTATCCATGCTATATGTGAAATGACTTTGAAAACCATAAAACTTCATAAAAATGCTAGTTGTGACTGTTAGATTCTGAGATACACCAAGGGTATAGCATTTCTGTGGCTAGGTAGCCTAGTAATGTAGTTTTTGATAAATGAGGTTTTTTTAAGGGGCGCCTGGGTGGCTCAGTTGGTTAAGCATCTGCCTTCAGCTCAGGTCGTGATCCCAGGGTCCTGGGATCAAGTCCTGAGTTGGCCTCCTTGCTTATTGGGAAGTCTGCTTCTCCCTCTCCCTCTGCCTGCTGCTCCCCCTGCAAATAAATAAATAAAAACTTTAAAAAAGAAAAAAATTAAAAGACAGGAATGAACAGTAGTTTTACAAGCATTTAAGTAAAAAATCTGATTATATTCACAACAATCTACCACTGTAAAACATGATACGAAATTTAAAATCAGTGGATTCCTTTGAAATTAACAAAGAGAGTTCAGGAAGACCGAGATTGCAGGAAACTTAACCCCACACTGCTACAGTCAGAAAATCATAAATACTGGCCTGTGGACCTTTGGGTGTACTACTGTCATTGAATAGCTAATATCTGAGGGATTTAAAACATCACTCGACTGTGTAAACGTTGAACAAAAAGAAGCCTAGAATTGCGCAATACTTTCAGAGCAAAAATAGAGGGAAAATTCACAAAAGGTATCAGGAGCTCAGATACATTCTAATGAGTTGTAGTTACCCATTTTTCAAACTGTTTTTATTGGAAATTTTAAGTGGGACAATGAAAGAAATGTTTTCTAATCCTAATTTTAAAAATAAAGCAAGGCAACACAGTCAGAAGCACTCCCTAAAATTGGCACTCAAGTGGGGAAAAAACTTCACATTGGGTTTGAGAAAATGTAGATCAAAAATAACATATGCAGGGGTGCCTGGGTGGCACAGTGGTTAAGCGTCTGCCTTCGGCTCAGGGCATGATCCTGGCATTGTGGGATCGAGCCCCACATCAGGCTCCTCCGCTATGAGCCTGCTTCTTCCTCTCCCACTCCCCGTGCTTGTGTTCCCTCTCTCACTGGCTGTCTCTGTCTCTGTCGAATAAATAAATAAAATCTTTAAAAAAAAAAAAAAGACATATGCAGGAAAAGAGAAATACTATGAACTTTAATTTTAAGGAATAATATCTGTGATCACACTTATAGTCTTTCATTATAAATTTTATGGAATAACATTTGAAATGTGCTACAAAGTCTTCATGTTTTGAAGTCATCTATAAATATCATTCTCAGTGAATGAAAATGCCACATCACTGTATTTAAATGTTTTCTCTGTCAGGCCATATTCAAATCTTCTGTCTCATGAACTGATTTTTATCTGCCTTTTTTTTTTTTTATTACTCCAGTAGAAAAACTAAAAAATATAGGTAGGCAAAAATGAAGAGAAAACATTATGTATTGTCCCCACCCAGAAATAAGTAATATAAACATTTTTGGTTTTCAGACTTATTAAAGCTCTATATATTCACTGTACTGTAACCTAATTGTTTTTCCCAGTTACTATAATGTGGACATCTTTCCATATCAACAATAGACATGTCACCATTTTTAGGGCTTCAAAATATTCCATTATGTGTATATTTCATAATTTAACCAATCCTGCATTGATATGATGCAGGCTGGCTGGGTCTGAGGACCCAGAGGGAGCTCCCGCAGGACAAACCAAGATGGTTCTTGGCTTTACCCAGAGTAGAAATCAAATGCGAGCCAAGAGGAAGTGAGAGCAGAGTTTATTGAAGACCTAGAGAAAAGTGCAGATACAGAGTGTCTGGGAGACTTGAAAAGGAACGGAGAGTGAATCTCGTCGTTGCTTGGGGTCTGGGGTTTTTACTGGGGATTACGGTCCAGTGCACGTGTCTTCCCAGGCATCCAGGAACAAAGACAGATGTTTCGGTGTCCTCCATAAGCCAGGGCTCTTGGGGAGTCAGTGGTCTTGGAAAATGTTCAGTTCATAAGGACCCTGCCTGGTCACTTCTTAGATGTTAGCTATTGTGCTGGAAAACTCCAGAGAAATCATGAACTCCTTGACCTTTACAAGGAGAACATACACTATCTATTTGTAAGGCACGTGTAAGGTGGGGGTGTAGGTCCTAGCAAGAACAGAGGCAGCAAAAAAGCAGTCCTTCATGGGGTCCTTTCCGCTTCCCTGTCTCAAATAGATGTTTGGGGGTTTTTTATTATAAAAAGATGAGAAACAATCTAGTCTCTATCCTGTACCTGGAATGATCTCTTACAATACAAATCACATAAGTCACTGCCCTACTGATCACTACACTTTACTCTTGGGGGAAAAAGACCTTAACTCTTCTCAGGGCCTAGAAAACCCAACCTAAGCAGGGTCCTGGCTCCACACCAAGAGCCTCCTACCCCACTTCCCCGTATTTATTCTGGCCTCACATAATTTTCTCTCTGGTCAGACAAGCCAACAATGTATTTCTTTCTGCCCCAGGATCTTTGAACATAGCTCACCTTTAGCTAGACACGCTCTTTCGCAAGCTCCTCACCTCTGGGCTTCCGCACCTGGTAAGGGTTTTTGTTACCACCTGCCCACGCTGCCACAATTTCTCAGTTACAGCACTTCATGCTATCTGAAAACATTCTTTGTGTTTTTTGTTTTGTTTTGTTTTTTGTATATTTTCTGTCCCCCATTCTAGGCTGTAGATAAGTTCCTTATACTGTTAGCACAGTACCAGGTACGTGCCGGCCCCTCAGTAACTATTTGTTGAGTGATTAGTTAATTCAGGACAGAAACTTAACAAATGCTGTCCTTCCTGTCTTAGTTGTGTCTTCAGAGGCAGCATTGGCAGAGAAAAGAACCTTGGCCTAGAAGTAAACCAGCCTTTTCTAATCCTGGGCAAATTAAAAGTCATGAAGGGAAAACTTCCCTTAACTCTCACCCCTTTCTGCCACAACCACGCCCTTCTAGATAATACTCAGCAATTTTCCTTTGTGGTATTTACCACAGTTGTTAATTATTCACATCACTGCTTGTCTTATGGAGGAGAAAGGCTTTTAACAAACTCCATGAGGGCCAGGACTATGTCTGATTCCCAGCTGGTTCCCAGCTCTGGTAATAAGGTCTGGCATAAAATAAGCACACAAAAAAGTATTTGTTGAATAAAAGAAACATTAGTCTTCTCTGGGCTGAAAACACTGGAGTTTTAAAATGATAAAAATTTCAACCCTCTATATTTTATCTTAAGAGCTTGGTGGTAGAATTCTTGCTTGAGAGACCATTTGGAATAGGTGAGCAGCCAGGGTCGGAGGGTGCTGAGGGAACAAAAGAAATGACCGACCGGTTCTGCATGATAAAACGAGAGGAATTTGTTTTGCCTCTAAGGGGGAGGAGGAGCCCAGTCGATGTTGACAGAAAACTGGGGCACCAGGTGAAGGAGGGAGGGTGGCGGACTGGAAATTCCCTTGGCAAGGTCTCTGCTTCCATCTTTCCCTCTCTGTCTCAGTAAAGCGACCGTCATGCAGACCACCTTGTGAGAGGGGGGCAGGGGTGAAAACTGGGAAAGAGCCTGAATGGGACATCTGAGTCAATGTGCTAATGAGCAGAAGCAAAATGTGTGACCCTGAAATAATCCATGAACTAAGAAAGCAAAAGTGGGGAGCCAGAGGTGATTTTGAGAATGTAAACTGCCCAGGAATTTAGAGAAATCAGCCACAAGCCTTGGAATTGGGGGAGTGATTTCATTTTATCTAGACATCAGGGGACAGAGAGACCCCAGGTCACACCTGGATTAAAACAGCAAGGGACTCCCGGGATACCTGGGTGGCTCAGTTGGTTAAGCATCTGACTCTTGATTTGGATTCAGGTGATGATCTCAGGGTCCTGAGATCGAACCTTACCGCCGGTGCTGGCTCCCTGCTCAGCAAGGAGTCTGCCAGAGATGTTCTCGCTCTGCCTCTCCCTCTCCCCCCCACCCCCTTGCATTCCTGCGCAAGCGCTCATTCTCTCTCTCTCTCTCCCTCTCAAATAAATAAATCCTAAGGGGGAAAAACCAGCAAGGGACTCCTATTCTTTGTCACCTGTATCTGGCCTTAGTTGCTGCTTATCCTTACATCAGTTTGGAACCTGGGGGATGAGAAAAGGGGGGAAAGTTAGAATAAGGGACCCTCTCCCTTATCAACAGATAAGTTAAACTTTACCAAAATGTCTCTTCCTACCTGTCTTTTAAGGGATAACATAGTAATTTAGTGATTTATAGTCTTTGGGCAAAAGGTACTCTATAAATAAACAGCATATACTTTGCAGGTATAATTAAGTTACTCAAAGTAAACTCCAAAGGGTTTTCTTGATTTTACTTGATTACTCAAACAAACATTGCCATTTTGAAATTTTTCAAGAATGAATTGCTCTACTGCCTTCAGCTCCCAGCTAGATAATAGGTGTGAGGACAATCCTATACAAATCTTTGATGATGACTCGTGAGTAACCTACCCGCAGGAAAATATGATATCAAGAGGACTATTCTTTACATTTGTGTAATCTGAGAACACTGCAGGAGAAAGGAAATAGTTGCCCATTTAGACACAAATTATTAGAATGTATAAAAAATTTCTTTTTCCCAGAACTCAGTAGGCTGTGTGATTAAACAAGGCTGTGTTATAAGTGTGAACACATCCAGATTTCACTACTGCCAATTGATGGTGTTTTCATTGGAACAACTCTGGTTCCTCGCAGGAAGAAAGTTTTAAAACTTCCTTGCCAAATTTGACCAGGTCCTAAGTCAACATACACTAATGCATTCAGTGCATTCACTCTACTTCTACTGGCTTCTGAATGGAGAAAAGGGCCAAGGGGGCGGCACTTTACTGACTCTTCAGTATCCACTTATTATATTCAAAGTAGCTTTATTGATTATAAACCAGCAGAGAATGACCTACGTGTTATTCAGAAAACTGAAACCATGGTCTACAGTTATTCAGAAAACTCCACTCCCAGCAGAGACATTATTCCACTTTAAAGTGGGGAACAGTCTATTACATGTAGTACATATTTGCATATGTGTGAACTTGACAAATATTAGGAAATTATGATGTTTATGATTACTGGGGCGCCTGGGTGGCACAGTCAGTTAGGCGGCCAACTCTTAGTTTTGGCTCAGGTCGTGATCTCATGGATTGTGAGATTCAGCCCCACATTGGGCTCCGTGCTCAGCGGGGAGTCTGTCTGAAGCTTCTCTCCCTCTGCCCCTTCCCCCACTCATGCTTGCTCACTCTCAAATAAATGTTTTTCAAAAATGTTTATGATTACTGATACTGAATAGAGATTATGAGTAGGATAGAATAATGACACTCCCTCACCCCCAAAGATATCCATGTCCTAATCCTTAGAATTGTGAATGTTGCTGGAAGTGGCAAGAGGAATGAAGGTTGCAGATGCTAATCAGTAAATAGATGATCCTTGATTATCCTGGGTTTTTCAGAGAGGCCCAATGTAATCACCAGGGTCCTTAAAAGTGGAAGAGGGAGGCAGAAGAGAGTCAGAGGGAGCTGTGAGTTGGAGGAATGATCAGAGAGATGCAAAGTTGCTGATTCTCAAGATGGAGGAAGGGGCCACAAGCTAAAGAATGGGGCTACTTTGACAAGCTGGACAAGGCAAGGCAATAGATTCTCCCCTAAAACCTCCACAATGAACACGGCCCTGCCGACACCTTGACTTCAGCCCACTGAGACTTGGGTCAGATTTCTGACCTTCCAGAACTATACAGTAACAAATTGAGTTGTTTTAAGGCACTGAATCTGCAGGAATTAGTTACAGGGCAGCAGGACACCAATACAATGAGTCTTGTTATTGTTTATTGGGAGATTCTAAAAGAGTGGGAGTTTTATACTTTCCAAATTCTATATAATATATACATAGTACCTTTCTAATTAGGAAAATCTCATGTTTATTATTTTTCAGATCATACTAAAATGGTAATGAAGGCAGTGGTAGTAAGTTTGAGCATTTAGGCTCAAAACTGACAACACCCTAATTGTTCCTTAAAGTTCTTAATATTACTTAGTGAGAAAATTGACTTATGAAGACTCACACAATAAAAAGTGGCAGAGCTTATTTTAATAGCTTATGAACAATTAAAGCTCCATTTAATATTTATTGAGGACCTACGGAGTACCAGGCACCTGCTAAATAACTCCATCAGCTGACGTGTATCTTTTCCACAGAATTCCTAATGGACAAAGCGTGGCATTCTCCACAGGACAGCGCGCAGCCACTTTCTGACACAGTTCTTGCTTGCGTTTCCCCCGAGGTGCTCGGTGGCTGTGCTGCTGACGGTGGCAGGCTGAGCCGTTTGGGAGGGAGGTTGTCAGACATGCTGAGGTGGAGTTATCCATGTCGCCACCCACAGAAGAGGTGGAAGCCCTGGTAGGAGAGGGGTCTGGGTGGGTAGAAGCAATGGACTCTTTCACAATGAATTACACCACCAGGGAGCCACAAAGCGTCCTTGTTTGTTGCAACACGCTGGTTTTCTTATTCTCCTTTGGTCATTTCTGACCAGGCCAGGTGGCCCAGAGAAAAGGCGGTGTGTTTGAAGGGGCGAGAACGAGCCACCTTTTTCTTCACGTGCTCCACACTCCACGGCATGTTCATAAGACTCCCAGTGCTTTGTCTAACCTAAATTCCCACATCCTGTTTCCTCTCTCCAGGCAGTTTGCTGGAAGCGCACTACCAACCTTTCATTCCCCATCTCACTCCTGAGCCTCAAACTGTCAACTCTCCATCTCCAGGCTATTCCCTCAGCTGGAATACCCTTCTCTTCATCGTAAATGGTTTTACCCTTCAGAGCTCAACTCAAATGCCAACTGCTTCTTGCAACAATAGGTGAAACTATGTGCCAAGGACTGTTGAATCGGTTCCATTTGAGTCTTGCTTTCTCATCCTAAAGTGTATTTCTTTGAACCCAGGGTCGGGACACCATTGGTGCTGCTGCCTAACACCTGCCTTCAGTCAGGACCCCTGGTTGGTGACCCCTGGCTCCTGGCTCCTTGCTCCCTTAGCTCTCTGCCTAAGTCTCTGAATTATCACTTATTTCAGCCTGCTTTACAATTAGCTACTGTTGTACCTGTTTACATCCTCTCTTCTGACCCCACTGTCAGTTTTTTTGAAGCCTGGCACCTTGTCTTATCCTCCTATGAGGTGTGTAGCCACAACCTGCAGTATGTAGAGCTTTATAAACTAAAACATTTATGTATACTAAGTTACAGAACAGGTGTTTCTTCTTCAGCCTCTCCTACTCATGAATATTGACAGTCAAAAGCTTTCAAAAGTTTAGAATTTTCTTTCCCCGTTGCCACCAGTCTTAATGTGTAAAGTTCACACGGGTGTGTCACAGCCTGGGATTAGGAAATGCAACTAAAATTGTTGCTTGCTGCTACTATTTTTTTTAAAGGTTTAACTAGCAGGATCTGTTGCTTAATGAATTGGAGTAATGAACTTTGTAGAAATGTCTCTAGGATTTCAAGGCGCATTGGTGGATAATATCACTGGAGAGGCAGTGCAAGGAAATAATCATCATCTTCAGCTGAACAGAGACCACCCCCGCCCCTCCCAACTGAGCTTTTTGTCTGCTAAAACATGGGGGGCAGGGAACGGGGCAGATTCTGGGAGACTGGTTTAACCTGTTGGCTCTAATGCTCAGCTGAGTGAGGCAATGGTAGTTCAAGGTGGATTTGAGACTCTTTGCAGGCAGTTATTGAAGAGTTTCAAAGCCAGTTAAAAGAAGCACTGATGGGGGCGCCTGGGTGGCTCAGTCGTTAAGCGTCTGCCTTCGGCTCAGGGCGTGGTCCCGGCGTTCTGGGATGGAGCCCCATGTCAGGCTCCTCTGCTATGAGCCTGCTTCTTCCTCTCCCACTCCCCCTGCTTGTGTTCCCTCTCTCGCTGGCTGTCTCTTTCTCTGTCAAATAAATAAATAAAATCTTAAAAAAAAAAAAAAAAAGAAGCACTGATGCAAGTGAAAACTAAGTAAATTTCCCACAAGGACTTTGGTTGTTTGAAGAAGTGGGTCTGTTAATTCTCAGAGGACATAAACTGTTGATGCCTTCCAGGAATGGCATCTCCCCAAATTCTATTGCTAATTTGCCCTGGGTGAGGCAAAACTCTAGAAACTAATGCATGTTCACAAAATAAAAAACCTAATTTAAAAAATACAAAAAGATATCTCTTTTATCAAACTCTGCTTGTTTCCAGAGTTAAGGATTATGTTCTAGTCTTTGAAAAAAATGCTGTGTGTGTGTGTGTAAAAGTAAATAATTTTTCATTTATTTTACAAAACTACATAAATATTTAACTTGGAAAAACAAGAGAATATATTTGCCCAAAATAAAGCTTCCTCGTACCTTTTTTTTCTTCCTGAAACAAATGTTTCAAGAAGCAGAGACTTCTTTTTGTGGAATATGTTTTTCCACTTGCAAATGAGATGAAGGAATGAATTAAAAGAGCCATGACTGTCACTGGCGAGAGCAGAAAGTACAAAAATATCATTTTTCCTGTACCCTCTCTCAATGACCTTTTCCATCAGGAAGGAATGGTTGCCAGCACCCCTCCTGCTCTCTGGTGGTAAGAAGGGAGAGGCTCGCAAAGGCCTCGTGCTGCATATTCTGGAACCAAACATACTTAATCTTCATCTAACAAAGTAGAAAGGAAAGGCAGTCACCTACAAATACAACCGTTTTTCTTTCCAAGTCTTTCTCTCTGAAATAAACACCAGTTATAAAAATGTTAGCCAAAGAACACATTTTAGGATACCTAGAAATTTTTGAAGGGAGGAGGATGAGAATCCACTTCATAAGCTCTAGATTCTACTCACCCTTCCCAAAGGCCAATTTTGTCGTGGCTGTTTCGCAATTGCAATATAATTTCAAAGATTAGCGAACGTTTCTAAGAGGCTGGTGGACCAGGACCCTCCTAGCAATCATTTCAGAGAAAACGGAGTGGAGGGAAAAGAGGGGGAAGGAGAGGAGCAAAAATAGGAAAATTTCCAGACACATTCTTCAGGTTAATGTTTACTGACATAACTGGGCTCCGAGTCACAGTTAACCCAATCCTAATTACATTTCGTGGAGCAAAGTGAACCCTCAGCAACAGTGGTGCTCAAACTTTATCAGAATCACAGGGTCTTGTTACAACACTGACTGCTGGGCCCTATGTGCAGGGTTTCAGATTCAGTAGGTTTGGAGTGAGACGTAAGCATTTGCCCTTCTGACAATTTGCCACGAGATGAAGAGAATATGGTTGGTCCGGAGACCCCACTTTGAGAACCATGGGCCTATAGCACTTAGTCACTATTCTGATTCTGACTGTGCTTCAGAAGACTCTTCTTTGGAGGTAAAAAATCCTGGATCCACTGAAACAAAATCTCTGGGGTTGATCTTGTCAAAGAGAAATAAATCTGGACACTAGTTAGAGCAGTCAGGGTAGATTTTATTCAGTAATACCTGTTGAGATAGGGAAGCAGGTCCAACATGAACTGAAATCAACTTTGCAAAACAAAAGGTAAGACAGAAACTTTTTAAAGTTGAAGTATGCTAAGGGAAAGGCATTGGGATGTAAGCATCCATGGGACAGGCCATCTGGGTTTGTTAACTGGTACTTATCCTGAGGAGAAACAAACTGCTATCTTTCTTTAAAAAGATTTTACTTTTAAGTAATCTCTACACCCAACATGGGGCTCGAGCTCAAAACTCTGAGATCTGGAGTCATGTGTTCCACCAACTGAGCCAACCAGGTGCCTGAGACTTCTCCCATCTTTAAAGCAGAAGGCAGTAGAACAACTTAGAGTGAGCTGCAGCCCTTACCCCTCTACAGGGACTGGGAGGTAGGGAGAGAGCTTTTTGAATGTTTGCATTTCAAAAGAAGATTCTTGAGAAGACTATTCTGGGTCGTAGAGATTTGCATCTCAAAGGGACAGAGAAAAGATTTATAGTTGCAAGCTTTCTAAAGTAACTGCTCTAAGAGAAGGTTTAGAGGCCCTATCTGCCTATCACCAGGTTTGGGCTAGAAAAAAGAGTAAACTCTCCTGGCAGCATTGAGCTTTTTCTCCAGCAGGAATTTAAAGGGGGCTGCTGTTATCATCCCAGGCATGCAGGCTTGAGCTGTTAGAAACCATGCTAGTGTTTCTTCAAGTCTCTTAGTGTGTGCGGAGGATGGGGTGAGGCAGGGGAGTAGATGAAATAACTTATGCAGAGGGTCTGTGGGCTTTACAGGCCAAAGTTGAGGCCTGGTTGAGAAGACTCAGAAGAGCCTGAGCGGAGTGTGTTCAAGAAAACAGTCTGGCTTCTGTATGCCAATGCTTGTCCATAGATGATTCTAGTGACCAGGGTTATAATAATAATAATAATAATAATAATAATAATAATAATAAATAAAATAAAAATTCCTACGGTAAGGAGATTTACCATACTTGTAGAAAGGCAGTTTGCTTAAATGTATTTCTAAGTTGTTCCTAATACACAACTGCAGAAGCGGTTGGAAACAGGAAGGATTTCTGCACTGCTCTGTGGTGTGGACACATAGCGTTTCAGAGCAGCTGCAATCACCTTGTATTTCATAAAGTAGCGTTTCATTCAAGTTCCAAGTCAAGGAAGATAAGGGACCAAGAAGTAACTGCAACAAACACCCTGAATTCTCTTTTTTTTCTTTAATATTTAAAAATATACTTTCAGGGACATCTGACTATTGGCTGTGAGAGACCTAGCGCAAGCCCTTACAGCTCCATGCCCAGAATTAGCCCCGCACGGAGGAAGGATCCTATCAAATGGCATCCCCTGGCTGCAGCATTTTTGTTCAGGGGAAGTTATGTTAAAATACATACCAGATGCAGCATTGCATGGGATAAGAACTAAAAAGAAAATGCAGCCTAACAGGGCAATTTCTTTGGTGGGAGTATGCTGATTGTGAAATCTGCTATGGACTATGTCCCCCCAAAATTCATATGTTGAAACCCTAACGCTCAACATGACTATTTGGAGATATAACTTTTAAGGTTAAATGAGCTCATAAGGGTGGGATCCTAATCTGATAGGATTGGGGGCTTTATAAGAAATGGGGGGTGGAGATCTCATATGCATACACTGAGGAAAGGTCATGCAAAGACACAGGGAGAAGGCAGCCGTCTGCAAGGAAGAGGGTCCACACCAGAAACCAAATTGGCCAGCACCTTGATCTTGGACTCCCAGCTGCCAGAACTGAGAAATAGATTTCTGTTGTTTAAGCCACCTAGTCTATGGTATTTGGTTATGGCAGCCGAAGTAGATTTAAGACTGGATCAACTGTTGGTTCTTTTATTCCTTCCTTCACTCATTCATTCATTCCTTCAATCAACAACTGTCCCTCTTTTAGGCACTGGAGATTTAGTGATAGTTAAAGTTCTAGCTTTTGAGGGGTTTCTAATCTAGAGAGGAAAAAATCAAAACAATAAATAAGTATATGAGAAATGGTGGTCAGTGCTATGGGAAAAAATAAAGCAGAGTGAGGGAGATAAAGGAGTGGGGAGTGGCTATTTTATGTAATGTGGTCAGGAAAGGCCTCACTTATCAGATGACTCTTGAGCAGAGCCTGATGGAAGTGAGCCATAAATTATCTGAAAGAAGAGGATCCTAGGAGGAGGGAACTGGTGTATAGATCTGGAAGCAGAGAGCACTTGACAAGTTCAGGAAATAGCAAGGAGGTCAGTGTGGTTGGAGCTGACCAAGCCAAGGAGAGCATAGCTGAGTGATTGGGGTAGGTGCATTGCATAGACCCTTGCAGGTCTGTGTTAGGACACTGACTCCTACTCTGAGTAAAATGGGGAGCCATTGAAAAGTGTTTGAATGTAGGAGTGATATGAATTGACTTATATTTCAGAAGAATCCCTCTTACGATTGGCTAAATAGTGATGGGTTGAGGAAAAGGCCAGAAGCAGGAAGACTTGATGAAATTTATCAAAAGTTTTACTTTATTTTGGTTTGGCTTTTAAAACAGCTAATGGATGCATCTTGGGGGTGGAGGGCTTCCAATGATGATTTTGTTCATATTCTTGGGCTATTAACAGATGAAATAGAAAATAAATTGCATTTTTTTTAACACCCAGGAGCTAGGATTTCCCTTTTGACCTTAGGGTCTAGGATCTTTCTTTCTCCCCCCCCCCCCAATTTTTATTAAATTCTAGTTAATATTGGTTTCAGGAGTAGAATTTAGTGATTCGTCACAGTTCTAAGATTTTTCTAAGATTCACTTTGGTTCTTCAACAAACTCACCAGAGCCTGCTCAGTGACCTCTTTACCCCAATAAACCATTGATTTGCCTAATATCCTAGGGCTGTTGGCACTGTCTTCTGTCCAACTCCACCCTGCCTCTTGGAGCAGTACTTCTCACACTTGAAGGTATACCTAAGTCCCCTGGGGGGATTTTGTTAAAGTGCTGATTCTGATTTGGTAGGTCTGGGGTAGGGCACAAGAATTCTGCATATCTAGCCAGCTCCCAATGCTACTGGTCCTTGGACAATACTTTGAATAGCAAGGTATTAGGGTATTCAAAAGATCCTACACACTTCAGATTTTTTGTATGAGGAAAACAAAAATTGCATCAAACATGTACAATGAGAAATTTATTCTTCAATGCATTTCTATTGAGTGAGACTATGGGGGCCCAAATAGGAAACTGAATTATTTTTTCTTCTTTTTTCCAGGCAATTAACTTTTTTAATACAAAGATACTCTGTTTGAAGGGAAGGGGAATGACTTTTATTTTAATTGGTTTTTTATAATAGGCACTGCATTCACAGGGTTCAAAATATACGAGATATAAAATGGTCCCCAATAATATCTCCCAATCCTCACCCTCAACACCTAGTTCCCCTCTTCTGTATTCTTCTAAAAATATATTTACTTAGACTAAGTAACTCCATGTGTGTGTTTGTGTATAAACTTTGCCCCATTTTTTCACAAATAAACTGCCTACTATTCTGAAGTCTACTATTTTTATAACTAATAGAGATCATTTCATATCAGTACATTATTTTTCATTATGCCTATAACATGCCATTAAATAGCTATACTAGTTTATTTAACTAGTCTCAAAAAATAATTTTAAATTAATATAATCAGAACTGACAACTCCAAAAACTGCAAATGAAAACAAATTATAATCTAGTTTTCCAGCCATGGAGGAAACATATTTATGCACAAGATTAAGACTAGATTGTTATTATTGCTGTGATAAATTCAAATTTTTCTTAAATATTTCAAAAAATTGAAAGACTTAACTACATTTCAGTGGTGATATTTAAAAAAGAAAACAATGTTGATGTCTTCAGGTCCATAAGGGATTCCCTTGGGATTATGAGTGGTGTGTTAGAAAATTGCAGTAACTCATGTTAAAACAGTGGTGAATCACTAAAAAGCTTTGAAAGTATGTAAGTGTTATTGGAGAATTCCAAAAAATGTAACTTATTGCAGTGGAATTATTTATGCACTTAAGAGTCTTGCTTGCTTATATGTGAGCAGAATCAAATGTAATGATTCAGAAAATTCCATTCATGGCCTATCTGTATGATTTAGCCTCTTTACTAGCCAGACCTTCCTCTGTCCCTTCCTGAGTACCACTCATATTTTTCTACTGCTTGATATAGCAAAACTATATTTCTTTCAATTACCTAAATTCTAATTACCTTATTCTCCAGAATTAGTCATCTCTATCTTATATCCAGTGGGATCTAATTCAGTTTCATAGAAGGAAAGTTGATATTTGGTGGTGTTAGAAGTAGAGGTTTTTTTAAATTATAGAAATTATATGAATTTAAACACATGTATGTAGAGATTCAATTTAAACACGTGTACGTATAAATTCATGTAACCACAACCATAATTAGTATACAAAACATTTCTACCACTCCCCCTAAAAATTCTCCCTTGTGCTATCCTTTTATTGACATCTCCTACCTCCCCATACAACAGCTGATAACCACTGTTTTTTGTCCCTATAACTTTGCCTTTTTGAGAATGTCATAGAAATGCATAATACAGTATGAAACTTTTTGAAACTGCCTTCTTTCGCTTAGCATAATGTCTTTGAGACTCATCGAATTTCTTGCATTTATTAATAATTTGTTCTTTTGTATTGCTGAGGTCTATTCTATTGTATAGATGTACCACTGTTTATTCATTTATTCAATGAAAGACCAGGAGTTTTCAATTTTTAGTGAATATGGGTAGAATTTCCATAAACATGTGTACAGGTTTTTGTGTGAACATAACTTTTAATTTTCCTAGTGTAAATATCCAGGGGTAGGGTTGCTGAGTCACATGCTAAGTGTTTAACTTCATAAGAAACTACCAAACTGTTTCCCAAGAATTTCTGTACCATTTTGCATTTCTGCCAGCAATGTGGGTTTAGATTACTCTACATCCTCTCTGACACTTGATATTAATCAGCTCCTTAAATTTTAGTCATTCTAGTAGATGTGTAATAATACCTCATTGTAGTTTTAATTTGTATTTCCTTAATGGTTAATGATATAAACATCTTTTCCCGTGTTTATTTGCCATTGTATATACTCTTTAGTGAAATGTCCAAGTTTTGTACTCATTTTTAGGTGTTTTTTTTTTAATGAGTTTTTAAGAAATTTTAAAATTTGTATTTGAATGTAAGTTATTTGTCAGATATGTGATTTTAAATATTTTTTTATTTTGTAGCTTATCTTTTTATTCTTTTAACAGTGTCTTTCACAGAGCAAAATTTCAAATTCTGTGCAGTCTAATTTATCATTTTTTTTCTCTTATGAATCATGCTTTTGGTGTCATGTCTAAGAACTTTGGCCTAACCCCAACTCATGAAGATTTTATCCTAAAATTCTATATTATTTTATCCTATCCTATGAAAGTTTTATAGTTTACATTTTATATTTAGATCTATGCTATATTTCGAGTTCATTTTTGCATAAAGTATAACTTTTACGTTAAAGCTTTTTTTCCCCCACATATGAATGTCTAATTGTTTCAACGTCATTTCTTGAAAAGACTTCCTTTTACAATGAATTGCCTTTGAACCTTTGTCAAAAATCGATTTTTATGAGTCTATATCTGGACTTTCATTGTCTTCCATTATCTATCTGTCCTTTGTTAATACCAGTGTCTCAATTATCACAACTTTATATTAAGACTTGTGGGTATGGTGAGTCATCCAATTTCATTTTTCTTTTTAAAAAATTGTTAGAGGTGGGAGCAGTCCAATATGACAGTATAGGTAGATCCGGAACTCCCCTCCCACAGACACATTAAATCTACAGGTACAGATGAAGCAATTTCCTCAGGAAAAGACCTGAAAACTAGCGGAATAGCTCCTTCACAACAAACAGTAAAAGGGCAACATCTAGGTGGGTAGGAGAAGTAGAGATGCCTTCTCAACAAAAACCCCACACCAACATGGTGACCCACAACTGGAAGGGATCTCACAGATCCAGGGCTTCTCCATGAAGAATGTGGGGTTTGTGCCTCATATCAGGCACCCCAGCCCTTGTGACCTGCAATGGAATGACCAGCCCCCATAATGTCTAGCTTTGAAAACAACAAGACTTCATCAGGAAAAATAGAAAATTTAAACAGACTGATTACTAGTAATGAAATTGAATCAGTAACCAAAACCCTCCTAACAAACAAAATTCCAGAACCAGGTGGCTTCACAGGCGAATGCAAAATATCTTCAATAAAATATTATCAAACCAAATTCAACAATGTTTAAGAATCACACATCATTACAAATGGGATTTATTCCTGGGATGCAAAAATAGTTCAACATCCATGAATCAATCAACACGTTACACTACATTAACAAAATGAAGGCTAAAAATCATTATCTTGATAGATGCAGAAAAAGCATTTGACAAAATTCAATATTCATTTGTGATAAAAACTCTCAACAAAGTGCATAGAAAGAAAACATTCATCAACATAATAAAGGCCATATATTTAAGCACACAGCTAATATCCTACTACAATGAAAAGCTGAAAACCTTTCCTGTAAGATCAGGAAGAAGACAAGGATGCCCACTCTCACCACCTTTATTCAGCATAGTATTGGAAATTCTAGCCAGAGCAACTAGGCAAGAAAAAGAAATGAAAGGCATCCAAATTGGTAAGGAAGAAGTAAAACTGTCACTATTTGCAGATAATATGTTTTCATATAGAAAATCTAAAAACTTCACCAAAATACTGTTACAACTAACAAATGAATTCAGTTAAGTTGCATGGTACAAAATCAACATGCAAAAATCTATTGTGTTTCTATACACTAGCAATGAAGTATCAGAAAGAGAAATTAAGAAAACAATTCCATTTACAATCGCATTAAAAAATACCTAGGAATAAATTTAACCAAAGAGGCAAAAGACCTGCACATTGGAAAATATAAGACATTGATTAAAGAAATTGAAGAGGACACAAGTAAAAGGATATTACCTGCTCATGGATTTGAAGAATTAATTTTATGAAAATGTCTGTATCACCCAATCTACAGATTCAATGCAATCCCCATGAAAATGCCAATGACATCTTTCACAGAAATGGAACAAATAATCCTAAAATTTGCACAGAATCACAAAAGACCTCAAATAGCCAAAGTAATCTTGAGAAAGAAGAACACAACTGGAGGCATTATGCTCCCTGATTTCAAACTATATGACAAAGTTAAAGTGATCAAAACAGTATGGTATTACCAACATATTAATATATTAATACAAAAACAGACACACAGATCAATGGAACAGAATAGAGAGCCCAGAAATAAAACTGGTCAATTAACTTACAACAAAGGAGCAAAAATAAGCAAAGAGGAATGGACATTCTCTTTAATATTTGGTATTGGGAAAACCGGACAGCTACATGCAAAAGAATATAACTAGACTACAATTTTAGACCATACACAAAAATTAACTCAAAGTCTCAAATGTAAGGCCTGAAAACCTAAACCTCCTAGGGGAAAACATTGGCAGTAAGCTCCTTGACCTTTGTCTTGGTGATGACTTTATAGAATTGACTCTAAAAGCAAAGGCAATCAAAGCAAAAAATAAACACGTGGGACTACATAAACTGAAAAGCTTCTACACAGCAAACAAAACCATCAACAAAGTGAAAAGGTGACCTACTTAATGGGAGGAAATATTTACCAATCATATATCTAATACATTATTATCTAAAATATATAAGGAACTATGTAACTCAATAGCAAAAAATAATAATAATAATAATAATTGAAAAAATAGGCAGAGAATCTGAATAGATATTTTTCCAGGGAAGACCTATAGATGGCCAATAGGCACATAAAAAGATGTTCAACATCATTAAAAATCGGGGAAATGAAAATCAAAACCACAAAGAGACACTACTTCACACCTGTTAGAATGACTATTATTTAAAAAAAAGAAAGAACGAAGAACAGATGTTGGCAAGGATATGGAAGAAAGGGAACCCTTGTACACTGTTGGTGGAATGTAAATTTCCACTATGGAAAAACAGTATGGAGGCTCCTCAAAAAATTAAAGATAGAAAAAGATAGAACTACAATATAATCCAGAAATTCCACTTCTTGATATTTATCCAAAGTAAGCAAAAATACTAATGTGAAAAAATATATGCTTTATTATGTTCATTGCACATTATTTATGATAGCCAACATCTGAAAATAACACACATGCCCATTGATGGATGAATGGATAAGGAAGATGTGGTGTGTACACACACACACACACACACACACACACACACACACACAGTAGAATATTACTCAGCCATACAAAAGAATGAAATGTTGCGATGTTTAACAACAAGGATGGTCCTTGAGGGTAGTTCATGCTAAGTGAAATAGGAGAAACCAAAATATCATGTGATCTCACTTACATATGAAATCTAAAAAACAAAACCAACAACGACAAAAAGCCCCTCATAGATACAGAGAACAGAATGGAAGTTCCTAGGGTAGAGGGGGTTAGGGTATGGGCAAAACAGGTAAAGGGGATCAAGAGGTACAAACTTCCAGTCATAAATAGGTCATGGAGATGTATATACAGCGTGGTGATTATAATCAATAGCATTATAGCATATATTTGAAAATTGCCAAGAGAGTAAATCTTAAAAATTTTCATCATAGGAAAAAAAACAAAATTTTTTAAGACAAAGCAAGAAACTCTTAATTATAGAGAACAAGCTGATGGTTCCCAGAGGGGAGGTGGGGTGGAGAGGATGGGTTAAATAAGTGATGAGGATTAAGGACTGCAGTTGTTGTGATGAGCACTGGGTGGTGTATGGAGCAGGCAAATTACTATATTTCACACCTGAAACTAATATAACACTGTATGTTAACTGGAATTAAAGTAAAAACTTAAAAAAAAAAAAAAAAAGAAAACCAAAATTTTTGTAACTTTGTATGGTTCGCCTTTTCATATACATTTTATAATAAGCTTCTCTGTAACTACAGAATTAGAATTGTGCTAAACCTATAGATTAGTTGACATTTTTACAATGTCTTCCAATTCATGAACATGGATCTTTTCATTTATTTAGGTCTTCTTTGAGTTCCTTCATCAGCATCTTGTTTTCAGCATAGGATCCTGTATATGTTTTGTTAGATTTATTTATTTATTTCATTTTTTGACTCTATTGTAAATGGCATTTTTAAAATTTTGGTTTCCAGTTGTACATTAATAATATATAAAAATACAATAGATTTTTATGCATTAACTCTGTATCCTGACCTTGTTAAACTTAATTATCATAAGTTCTAGGAGTTTGGGTAGATTCCTTTGGATTTTCTACATAGACAGTTAATTATGTTGACTGTCAGTGAGAACAGTTTGTTTCTTCCATTTCAATCTGCGTGGCTTTTCTTTCCCTTGCTTTATTGCATTGACCAGGACCTCCAGTGTGATATTGAATAAGAGTAGTAAGCATGGACATCCTTGCCTTGTTTCTGATCTTACCATTGAATTTTGTCACAATTGAGTATGATGTTGCCTATATTTGTTTTCTTTTTAAATGTCCTTAATCACGTTGAGAATGTTTGCTGAGAGCTTTTATCACGAATAAATGTTCAATGTTGTCAAATGCTCTTTCCTAACAATTGATATGATCATACAGTTATTTTTAGTTTGCCAGTGTTGTCAATTGCATTGCTTGATTTTCTAATACTGAACAAGCCTGCATTCCCAAGAGGAACCCTCATCTTTCCTCCATTGGTTATGGCATATTATTCTTTGATATATTGGTGAATTGGATTTGCCAATATTTTGTTTTTTTTACATTTATATTCTTAGGGGATATTGGTCTGTAGTTCTTTTTTTGTACTTCTTATTGAGTTTGGATTTCAGGGTTAGGCTGGCCTCATAAAATAAGTTGAGAATTGTTCCATCCTCTTTTATTTTCTGAAAGAGATGGTGTTGGTGTTATTTCTTCTTTAAATATTTAATAGAATTCACTAGTAAGGGGCATTTGGGTGGCTCAGTCGTTAAGCGTCTGCCTTCGGCCCAGGGCGTGATCCCAGTGTTCTGGAATCGAGCCCCGCATCAAGCTCCCTGCCCCGCTGGGAGCCTGATTCTTCCTCTCCCACTCCCCCTGCTTGTGTTCCCTCTCTTGCCGGCTGTCTCTCTGTCAAATAAATAAATAAAATCTTAAAAAAAAAATTCACTAGTAAAACTAACTGGGCTTAGAGATTTCTTTTTCTAGAAAGTTTCAAACATTTCAATTTCTTTAAAAGGCAGGCTTTTAATAAAAATCCCCATTTCTAATTTTTTTAAAAACTTTACCTCCAGAAAATTAATGGCCACTTAATCATTAATGTTTAACAGTTCAGTGTGCTAGTTGGTGAGAGTAGTTTCAAAGGAAAGAAAAGATGTGGTCCTACTTTAAAATAATTATGGCATAATATTGGTGAAAAAGCATTTTCAAAAGGATATATACAAATATGTGACTAGCCATAGGATAGAACAATGATTAAGAGCATGCATGAACTTTGAAAAGTGACAAACATATTTAGTTCTGTAACCTTGGGCAATTAACTTCCCTAATGTTTTTTTTTCCCCTCATTTGTAAAAGAGGAATAATACCATACACATGGCAGAGTTGTTGTAAGGATTAAATGAGTTCCTGCAAGGGATTCATATAAAGTAAACACCTAATCTGTAGTAGTTATCATCAGTATGATTTTACTGGAATAATTATAACTATATATACTGGAAAGAGAGAGAATAATATCATGGATTATAAGTAAGTACTTTCCACCCCTCTAGAGAATTATATAACTTAGAGATTTTTTAAAGAAATTTAAGTGCTAATGCTTTCAGTTTTATTATTTTGTAAACCATTAGCAGTTGATGATTTAAAATTCATGAAAAATTCTATTACTTCCAACTTCCTGCTCTAGATTTGTAATTTTTTTCTCAGCATTCTATTTTTTTAAACTTCACTGTGATTATCAAATATCATAATGTAGTCTCTTATTTAATAAAAATTTGCTTGTTCCTCTTATCTTTTCTTTCTAAATCAAATTCTTCAATCTACCATGCTCTCCCTCTGTCTGCCCTGTCCAGTGTATTGATACTTTCCCTGCAGAACAATGAGCAGGACCTCTGAGTCTGAAGGCACTGTTCACTTATTTCTTTAATAAACAAGATTAAAACAAGCTGACTGATAAAAGAGGAATATCAAATTAGCTTATATGCCTGTTCACATGAAAAGCAAGAAAGCAGGCTTGATTTACTTTGGATATGGCCTTTTAGTCATGTCATTGTTATGGTCTCGGCAAAACTGATATGGTTCTGTTTAATCAGTGTTCCCCGTCTTTTACTAAGTTGCTTGCTTTATTTTTCCTTATATCCTTGGTCTTTAAAAATGTGCAGTCCCATTAAACACTATCATGGATATAGAATTAGGTGTAAAGTGTGAGGTAGAAGATGCTTTAAAAGGAGAGGAGGGATCGGTGCCATTGGAGATAGAAGCAGAGAACTTAGAAGGTGATGGATTTTAATGAAGTTTTGAAGGTTGGGAAGCCACTGAGGACAGCAAACAAAAGAAAGGTGGTAGTGGGTGCTCTGGATTGCTGAAAGATGAACAAAGACTTGCCGATGCAGAACAGCTTTGTGTTTGTATGGGTACATGGTGTGGGGATGGAAGGGAAGAAGATCTGCAGGAAGAAAGGGCTGGAACTTGTGTGCCTACATGTGTATTTCAGGAGAGGAGGGAGTAGGCAGGGAAGGTTAAAAGAACAGACTGTTGAGAGAGGCAGTATAGCTTATGAGCTCTGGAGCCAAACTTTGCAAACTGTAATCCTGGCGCCACCACTTATTAATTGTATGGCTGGGCACATTGTCTAAATTCTGTTTCTTCATCTATAAATCAGGGTTAATAATGGAAACTTCTTCATTTGGGCTACTATGCCGGCCTCATAATAAGCTCTATATAGGGGCGCCTGGGTGGCTCAGTCGTTAAGTGTCTGCCTTTGGCTCAGGGTGTGATCCCGGAGTCCTGGGATTGAGCCCCGCATCAGGCTCCTCCGCTGGGAGCCTGCTTCTTCCTCTCCCACTCCCCCTGCTTGTGTTCCCTCTCTTGCTGGCTGTCTCTCTCTCTGTCAAATATATAAATAAAATCTTTAAAAAACCCCAACTCTATATAAATGTTAATTATTATTACCATTACTATAGAGAAATTAGTTGGACAATCAGAAGGGTCAGATGATGGAATGTTTTGAAAGCTAATAGAATTTAGAGATCACATGAAAGACTACTTTTCTTTAGTCAATTGAACATGATGTTATTTTTGATGTTAGCAAATATTGGCTTTTAACATCAATCAGATATGCTCAGCCTTAATTAAAATTTTATTCAAATTTTATTTAATTTTCATGTTATACTGAACTTCTGTCTATATTTAAAAGGATGATGGGGTGGCTGGGTGGTTCAGTTGGTTAAGTGTCAGACTCCTGATTTTGGCTCAGGTCATGATCTTGGGTCATGGGATCAAGACCCACAGCAGGCTCCGGGCTCAGTGGATAGTCTCCTTGAGATTTCTCTCTCTCTCCCTCTCCCTTTGCCCTTCCCCCCAGGCATGTGACCCCCCTCAAATGAATAAATCTTTTTTAAAAAATTAGAAATGAATAAAAGGATGATGATAAAACACCCCAACCAAGATGCTAAAACCCAGGTCAAAGTCTTTTAATGTTGGATATTATTTGACTCTTTGGAATCAAAGGGGGAATATTATCCAAAGAGAAAAGGCAGCTAACATAGAGCAAAGTTGTAGATTAAAGGGAAAATGATGAGGGGCAATTAAGTGATAGGGAGGTGAGATTGTAGACTGAGGGGTAAAAATGGACTCAGGAAAAACAATCGTATAAGAAAACTATATTTTAGGGGCTCCTGGGTGGCACAGCGGTTAAGTGTCTGCCTTAGGCTCAGGGCGTGATCCCAGCGTTCTGGGATCGAGCCCCACATCAGGCTCCTCTGCTAGGAGCCTGCTTCTTCCTCTCCCACTCCCCCTGCTTGTGTTCCCTCTCTCGCTGGCTGTCTCTGTCAAATAAATAAAAATAAAATTAAAAAAAAAAAAAAAGAAAACTATATTTTAAAGTTTAGAGAATGATAGGCATTTCAGAAAAATTTGAATGTTTTAAAAATAGCAATGAGTCAAATGCAAGTTAATACTGAGACTGAATTTATTTAAATAGGATGGATAAGCACCAAACAGTGATAATAATAAAGGAAACATGTACATGGAAATACACTCAACATTTTGTGTAAAAATTGCCTGAGCCTGGTACCCCCCCAACTCCTGCTCCTTCCCCATCTCCCCCCATCCTTGCAAATAAGAGACTAAAAATATTATCTGAACCCTTTTTCTTTTAGAGTCGTACCCCCCCCCTTTTTTTTTTGCTCCAGGCAGGTCAGAGTTATTATAATGAATTTCAAGTTGGGTGAGAATGCCCACCTCCCAAGGCTGCATACCACCTGTCCCCATCACTACCCACTTTGGGTGGAAATTCTAGACTCAACAAAGGAGGAAGATGAATTATCCTCTGGGGGAAAGGATGAAGGCCATTCCTTCTGAGACGGTTAGGTCGTATCTCAGAGCAGTCAATTCTTCTAAAACTGAAAAGTGTGCCCTTGCCCTCAAATTTTCTCCTATCCCAGTGTAGGCCATCTCCACAAACAGCATTTCTTCTCATTCTCTGGCTCTAGTCAGAAACATGACATTCATTTGTGACTTCTTCCTTCCTCTTATCTTCCTTCCAATTCATTGCTAAGTCCTGTCTCTTCTGCCACTAAAGTATATCTCAAATCTGCCCACTTTGCTCTGCCTCCATGGTCATCACTCAGACACCACTGGTCTAGTGTTTATGCAAATCAGAAAAAGGAATCCCTTCCCTTGGGCAGATGCTGGTGCTGGACTTCAGCCCCATTTGTCATCTTTGTGCAGGACATGAGCTCTAAAACCCTGCCTCATTGTCCTGGATCCTAACCCATGCCATGCTGCTCTGTTGTAATCACCTTCTCACTTTTCTGCCCACATCCATTCTTGTCCCTTTCCAACCCATTCTCCACACAACAGAGGGACTACTTTTAAGTTCCCACTTTTATTTCACTCCTTACTTAACCTTTCAATAGGTTTCTACTGCTATTAGAATGAAATCCCAAACCCTTACCATGGACTACAAGGTTCTGTATGGTCTGGTACCTCGTTCCCTCTTTATCTTTACTGGCACCGTTTTGCCTTGATAACTTTCAGCCACACTGCCTTGTTTTGGCTCCTGAAACTTGCCAAGCTTCCCCCTTACCCCAAAAGACTGCCTGACTTAGCTTGGCTAATTTTTACTCTTCCTTCAGGTCTCAGTTTAAATGTTACGTCTTTATGAAAGCCATCCCTGAATCCAAAATCTAAAGATCTCCTCATAGCATTCTACTTTTTAATCATACATAGCACATTTGTAATTATATATTCACTAGTGATTTACTTGTTTAATATCCTTTTTCCTACCATATACCCTACGCTCCACAGGGGCAAGGATCATTCCTGACTTAGTCCATTATCTTTCATTCATCCAAGTTTCTATTCAAGTTAATTCTAAAGGTCTTCTCTATGCCAATGACTATACTGGATGTGAGGCATAGAGAAGTGAATAGACAGATGAGGTCCTTGCTCTTATGAGGGAAACATAACCAATCAATAAACAAGTAAGCAGACAAGATGATTACAGATATGACATGTGGTATGCAAGAGACTCTGGGCTCTTTAAGTTCAGAGATCTGTTTGTATGAACGCCAAATGTTTTGTTTAGACAGAGCTAGCTGCTAAACATAACTGAACAATTTACTTTGCTCCTGTAAAGTCCGAAACAAATATTCCTGATGGATGGATGGCTCTCCTCCAAGTGGTAATTCAGGGACTCAGGCTTCTTCTAATTTGTGCTCTGCCATCTTCAGCATGTGGCCACTGAAGGAAAACAGCGTGGAAGATTGATTGTGGAATTATTATTATTTTTTTTAATGAGCTAAATCTAGATGGCTACACCTAACTGCAAGGGAGGCTGGAGAACATAATGTATCTCTGTACTTAGGAAGTAAATAGAATTGGCGATTAGTGCTTTCAACAGTACCTGGCGCAACACTAGCATAACGAAGAAACAAAGATAAATTAGAAATGGAGCTTGTTCTAAAAAATTTTATAATCTTTGAGTGTATATAGAAATCAGAATTATGTCTGATCTAGTATATTGAATCTCCAATACCCAGGAATCTAGAAATACTCTTTAAAATGAAATTAATGAATTTATGTATGTTTCTCAGAACAACACAATTTTATGATTTTTATTTTTTTTAAACACCACAGTTTTAAAAATTAATCTATGTGCCCACTTTAATTTAGGATCACCTTCAAAGTTTCCATTTTTATTTCCCATGGTTTTTAGCTTGTCCTAAGTCTTGTCACTTCACAGCCTCTCTATTCGTGGGTTTGGATGATTGCATTAGGACGAGTCCCTAGTCAAGGCAATAGAACGGATCAGAAGTGAGAGACACTCGAACAATTTGGGAACCAGTAGCTTTGAACTTGAAGACATGCACCTAAATCACCATATAAATTCTTTGCATATATTTTATGGGATTCTTTATAATTGTATGCTCTAAATTAAACACTGTAGAAGTTTTAATTATTCTTTGATACCAAAGCAGACGCATGGTCACATGTTTGTGGTAATCTATATTTAAAGCTTTTCTATTCTTAAACTGGTTTTCATGTCCTGACTGCATCTTGGTATTAAAAGCAGAGAAACACGGAACTCTAAGGGTCCTCATCAATCATAAACATTTACCTGTTGGCTTAACTTGAGACTCAATTCAGAAGGGATCTGAAATCTACAGTTTACCAATTAATCCTACAGAGATTAAAAAAAAAAGTGAAACATGCCTGAATCCATGTCAAAATGGTTTTAGTTTACTCTTCCTAAGAGAGACTCCTCCTTGAGGTAGTCCGAGGGCACGGTCCTGGAGAGCAGTTTCTCACACGTAGTAAGGAAATTAAAAGTCGAGCGCGACAGGTGGAAACGCTGTGCGGCTGAGAGTGGGCGATGCGGGTGTTTCCGTGATTCCAAGAGCGGAAAGGACTACATTTCCACTAACGGGATCTTCAGGAAGTCGGAGAAGTGGAAGCAGCGTACCCTGAAGTCTTTTCACCCCGTGGGAGTAAGGGTACCAGGCGTCCTCAGCCCCGCAGCGGAGCCGCCCCGAGGTGCCCGGCGCCGCAGGACGCCCGCCACGCCCCACGCCGCCCTGCAGGCGAACGCAGGAGGCGGCGGGGCCCCGCCGGGCCTCCGTAGCGCTGCGGCTCGGGCCTCTCCTCCCGCGCCGCCCTCCGCCCCCAGCCTCCCCGCGCCGCGGCAGCTCTGGGCAGGCAGCGCCGCCGCCGCCGCTGCTTCCTCCTCTGCAGCCGTTCGGCCGCTGCGTGACGCGTCGTTTCCTCCCAACATGGCGGCCGGGGCAGGTCGGCGGTGATGGAGGCCAGTCCGCGGCCGCGGCGGGTGCTAATCCCCACAGTAGCCAGGGCAGCAGGGCTCTCTCCGGGCTTCTGAGCCGCTGCCGCCGCCGCCTTGTCCCTCGGCTCCCGGCAGACGGCCGCCCGGGCTGGGCTCCCTCGCCGCCCCTGGGCCGGAGGGGCGAGTGAGGGGGGTGGCCGGGAAGCGACCCCAGGCCGGGAGAAGCGGCGGCCCGACGGGCGCGGCCCTCAAGGGGCGGCCTCTCAAGGGCTGGTGAAGACCTCCGCGCCCCTCGCCCGCACCGCGGCTGCTCCCACCTGCCCGTCCCTTCGTGATCCTGCCGCTGCCCTCCACGCCTCCTTTCCCCCACTTCCACCCCCTCTCCTTTCTCTCTTCTCTTCCTCCCCCTCCTCCTCCTCCCCTCCAGCCACTGGGAGCCGCGGGTCGGACGAGCCGCCGCCTCCTTCTCTGCGTCCATGTATGAGGGGAAGAAGACGAAGAACATGTTCCTGACCCGGGCCCTGGAGAAGATTTTGGCCGACAAGGAAGTGAAGAAGGCGCATCACTCCCAGCTGCGCAAAGCGTGCGAGGTGGCGTTAGGTGAGCGGGGAGGAGGCCCGGGGCGGGGGGGGGGGGCGCGGCGGCGCGGGAGCAGCCGCGGGAGGTGGGGTCGTCTGGGGCTGCCCTAGGCCGGCGCCACTGACCTCAGGGAGCCCTAGCGAAGCTCTTTGCTCCCCGGCTGGAGTTGACAGTAACTCGTTAGCTGGATATGGGGCAGAGGCAGGGTGGAGGAGGAAGGGCAGTTAGCTGGGTTCGGGGAACGCAGCAGGGCTTGGAATCGACTTGAGAGTACGAGATTTTGTTGGTGGACCGTGCGGTGCGGACAGGCTAGCACCCTTTGTGATGAGCAGAAGATGAGCTGCTGTTGATTAGCTTGGAAATTGAGGTAGAGCTGATTTGTCAAGATTGGGCGTGGGAAGGGTTCCGTATCGTAATTTTGATAACTTTGTCGTTTGGCGTGGTACTTTGGGAAGATAGGCCGAAGTTGTTCCCTTGTTGACAGTCTTGACAAGGGGTCTGCAAGACGTGTGGCCCATTCTGACATCTCTCCGCTTCCGCCACAGGAAAAACAGAGTGATGTTGTATGTGACTGGGCTGACCTGGAAGAACAAGACCAGAGGTTAAAGGGTGGGGGTGGAGATATAAAAGCGAGGAAGGGAAGGACCTTTCAATATGCTGGGTTTAGTGACAGGGGAGGGTTTGAAATGGGAAAAATGAAAAAAGACAATGACACCCACCAGCCACATGTCTGGACAGTGGCAGCTGCTCTCAAGCTTGAATTCTGATTTATAGTTCAGACGGAGGAGATCTAGTGTATTGAAGCCCATAACAGAGTAAATCCAAACAATACCTATAGCGAGGACAGGCAGATGAGGAATTGTTAAAAAAGGGGAAGTGATACATCTATTGCATCCATCAAAGATGAAATCGTTTAAGGAAAGACCAGGACATTTAACACACAGATGAATTCCTAATGCTTTTGTTTTTATTTTATAGCAGTGGAATTAGACTATATCAAATTGACAAGAAAATTAAGTTTGTTAAATGGGCTTTGGAAAAAAGTGTTCTTGAAGGGGCAAAAATCCAGAATAACTTAAATGTGTGCTAAAGTAAAAGGTGAAGGACAGGAAAAGCTTTTTAATTATTAAAATAGAGTACTTTTTAAACTTGCTACTATAAGCTATACTGTTTTTCTTTCTCTTTTAGATATTTTAAGGTGATGTTACAAAAAACATTACTGAAGAAATTTCATTATAATTTTTTTGAATCTGTGGTATAGTGGGTTTAAATTTAGTTTTTTGGCCCTTCGTGAATCAGAAGTTCATCTTTTTAATTCTTGTAGCTAATGAAAGACTGTTCTAGGTGGATGAGAAGACATTGCATAGTGATAAAAATTGAATTTATGTGGTGCCAAAAGGAATAATTATTAAATTGGGGTGGGATGAGGGAAGAAATGATTTTGAGTTCTTAAACGAATTATGTGTGGGTTTATAAATAACTTGCAGATTAAAGAATTTAAGAAAATCAAACTAAAGTTTTAGTTTGAGACTTGATTTTCCTTGTTAATTATGTTTTACAAGTATTTAGTATACTAAATTACAAGTATTAGACTGATGTTAATTATGTTTTACAAGTATTTAGTATACTAAATACTTGTTTTACAAGTATTAGACTGATGTTAATTATGTTTTACAAGTATTTAGTATACTAAATTACAAGTATTAGACTGATGAAATGCAGTGTATTTTGTATACTATTTTTTTTAGTTTTAGTTTTAGTTTGAGACTTGATTTTCCTTGTTAATTATGTTTTTAGTATACTAAATTACAAGTATTAGACTGATGAAATGCAGTGTATTTTGTATACTATTTTTTTTTCCTCTCCAAAATGCCAGTATAAGTTGAGCATGTTTTAATGGAGAGTTCTGTGGAAGGAGAATCTGGGATCCCCAGTTCTGTTACCTTGCAGTATAGTCAAGTCCTTTGACGTTAGTTTCCTTCCTTATAAATTAGGATATTGAACTTAATTATTGTAAGGTTACATCCCCTGTAATCTGCCACGAACGTGAACGCAGTTTGGTGAATTTGTGCGCCGAGTATTCCTGCCCTTCTTGATTGGCATCTTTAGAGGGCTTGGTCCTTGCCGTCTAGATATAGGAGCTACTTGGTAGTGTGTGTGTTAGGTGTGCTAGGAATTGTCTGTTGCAGATTTTGCTGGTTTTACTTTTTTGCCTGCCTCTTCCATATAGTTAGAAGAAGCTTATTATGAGGAATGTGACTACCCAGGCAGAGGCTGGGCAACACAGTACTTTTTAAAAGATATATAAGGCTTTTTCTCACATTTTATAAAAGTTACATTTAGTCTCCTGCAGAATCTCATTAAGCAGATCTCAAGGTAGTGGATCTCTGTTGGATGAACTTTGTCTCTTTTCTTCTAGTCATCCATCTACATTATCACAAACATAAATTGGTAGGGACAACCCCTTTCATTTTTACAGAAAGTATAATGTTTTACAGTAAGATGGTGTCTTCAAATATGTATTGTCTCTAGAAATTATTATAAATCTCCTCTTTGCTCATCACTATTGAGAATCCAGACCCACTTTGGTCTCTTGATACAAATCTTTGTGGCCCTCAAGCAGGAATGGGAAGGTAAACAGGAATGGACTGGTTTGGTCATCCATGATCTAGGCTAGGTTGTGAGTGGGTAGGAGCTGGATGGTGGAAGCTTAGAAGCAAGTGCTATAATCTTTTAAATATACTTTCTAAATAACCCTTATACTTGCCTGCATTCTTCCTCCTCCCCACCCCCAAATATTTATTGAGCACCTACTGAGGAGCTGAAGGGAGAGAGAGGGTAAACAGGAAAGTATATAGTATGTAAGACTTTTAATCCTTTTGTGTTTTAAAATCATTTTAATGGCATGTGAGGAGATTTCAGAGCACTGGTATTCAAAATTCTGTTACCTTTTTAAGAATGGCCAGTTATAAATAGATTTTCTGTAAATAATACTGATGAAATTATAGTTCATCACATATTCTTAAGAAAGTGTTATTTTTTTGATTAAAGTAAAACTTTTAGCACACCTTATCAAGATTAGGGGAGATTTCACTTTATTAAAAACAAAATTCATTCTCAAAGATACTACATAAAGGAAATTTCATTTTATTTTCATAAAAAGAAAAATAATGAAAACTTTAAAGGGTATGCAGATTATTTAAAATTTTTATCACATTATCTTACATTTCAGACTTGATTTTGAAGTAAAGAATGGTTAAGAAACAAAAAACCCCTTCACATGTACATTGTTAGAATCAGTGTGAAGCCCACAGGCCCAAGAACAGCTCCAGGTTGCCCTCTCTTGGTACCTGCCCCACTACAGCTCTCTGCTGCTAAGACAACTCTGCAGAGGGCTTCTAGGCTGCCCTAGCTTAGCTTGATCCATTCCT